>NW_027397071.1:8186237-8282309 GCF_003265705.2 Callorhinus ursinus | reverse complement strand
AAAAAGAAAGAAAAAGAAAGAAGAAAGAGAAAGAGAGAAAGAAAAAGAAATGGGGGGAAAAAAAGATGGAGTTGTGGGGCACCTGGTGGCTCAGTCGGTGAAGCTTCTGACTAGATTTCAGCTCAGGTCATGATCTCAGTGTTTGTGACATCAAGCCCTGCATTGGGCTCTGAGCTGAGCATGGAGCCAGTTTGAGATTCTCCCTCTCCATCTCCCTCTGCCCCTCCCCTAAACTTGATGATTTGGAATATTCCCAGCCCATCAATGTTACAAAAATCGAGAAGCATGTTTTGTGATAACACTAAGGGTATAGCTAAATACTCATTTGATAAAGAGATTACAAGTGTTTGTATCCCTCAAAATTCAAATGTTGAAACCTATTCCCCAATATGATGGTATTTAGAGGTAGGGCCTTTGAAGGTGATTAGGTCATGAGGATGGAGCCCTCATAATGGGATTAGTGCCCTTCTAAAAATGAAACCCAAGAGTGCTACCTTTCTCCTTCCTCCATGTGAGGATACTGAAAGAAAAAAAAAAACAAAACAAAACCATTAACCAGGAAGAGGGCCCTCACCAGACACCAAAACTGCTGGCACTTTTATTTGAGCTTAGTCTCTAGAACTGTGAGAAATAATGTGTTATTTATAAACCACCATATTTATAGTATTGTTACAGCAGCCTGAATGGACTAAGACAGGATGTTACTCATAGATCCAATCAGCTGTCTCAGCAGTAGCTAGGAATAGAGAGATGGGGTTATACCAGCAGAACATTGCTAGCTTGGATTGTAGGGGACAGAGATGGGAAAATATAAAGGCAGGCTATCAGACTTCCGGGATACTAAAGAATTGGATCTCAGAACTATCCATCTGTGAACATGTTTTAGACTTCAAGAAAAGGGAAGAATGACCCTGAAGGTATTCCGAGATCAGTTAAGACTGCCACTGCTACTATGGGATCATAAGGCACAGGTCCACGGGTCAAGGCTTCATTTCCTCTTGAAGCCTTTGTTAACTTTGATTCCAGAGGGCAGAGCCATCTCATGGTTTTCAGTAGGCCAGATTGCTGCCCAGGGCTGTAAAGGAAAGACTGCCACCCAGGGCTTCAGGGACCATACACTACCACCCTAGCAGGCTAAGAAGGTGGATTACTCCCCAGTGGCCTGGAAGACACAGCACTGAGCTAAAGAGGATTATTCTCCAGTCTTAAAATCTAGTGAAATGTTGCCTCCTAGGTTTTGAACTCATATGGGACCATGACTCCTCTCTTCATTCTGATTTCTCCCTTTTGAAATGGAAATGTTTAACCTATGTCTCTTCCATCATTGTATTTTGAAAGCAGATAACTTATATGGCTTTCATAGTTTCACAAATGGAGAATTTTGCCTAAGGATGAATCATACTTCAAGTCTTGCCCACATATGATTTAGATGATACTTAGATGAGATTTGGGATTTAGAGTTGATGAAATTGGCCAAGACTTTTGGGGTGTTTTGATGAGGATGAATGTATTTTGCATATAAGTACATGGATTTTGGTGGTCCAGAGGGTGGACTGTTAGGGATTGGATTGTGTATTCCCAAAATTCATATGATGAAATCTTAATCCCTAGTTCCTCAGAAAAAAACTTTCAGGAGACAGGGCTTTAAAGAGGTAATTGAATTACAACGAAGCCATTAGGGTGGCCCCTAATCCAATCTAACTGGTGTCCTTATAAGAAAAGGAAATTTGAACACATTAAGAGAGAGACACATGTGCATGCACATGAGGACATGTGTGAAGACACAGCAAGAAGCAATTATATGGAGGCCAAGCAGGTGCCTCAAAGGAAACCAAACCTGCTAACATTTTGATCATGGACTACTAGCCTCCAGAACTGTAAAAAAAAATAATAAATTTCTGTTGTTTAAGCCACTAGTGGGTAGGACATCTGATTCTGGCACTTATTTCCATTATTCCATGTTGTGCATTCTTTCATGTGCATTTTGTCCATTCATGTATCTTCTCTTGTGAAGTATCTGTTCAAATCCTTTGCACATCTGAAAAAATCTGGATGGATCATTTTATTTTTTATTTGTTCATGTTCTTTATATATTCTGCAAACAAGTTCTTTGTAAAATGTACATACTATGACCATGTTCACCCAGTCTGTGGTTTCTCTATTTAGATTCTTAGGTATCTCTTGATGAACAGAAATCTTAAATTTTGAAAAAAGTCTTCTGTATCATTTTCTATTATGTTTCTAGGAAAATTTTGCCTTCCTCAATGTCACAAATATATCCTCATAGGTTTTCATCTAGAAGCTTTACGGTTTGGGCTCTTTCCTCTAAGTCCATGAAACACCTCAAAATGTCTATTTAAGACTAAGTAAAGGTTGAGGTCACTGTTTTCCATTTGGATGGTCTGGTTTGTCAAATCATCAGTTGTTGAAGACTTTCCTTTTCTTGTTGAATTTTCTTGACTCCGGTTGAAAATCAATTGACTATGTAAGTGCGGTCTATATTAGGACTCTATTATGTTTCAAGGTGTATTTGTCTATCCATATGTCAACACTACACTGCCTTGTTTATTTTAATTAGAATACATCTTGAAGTTGGATAGTGTAATGTAAATCCTCCAATTTTTTCAAGATTGGTTTTGCTATTCTAGATGTTGTAAATTTCCAAATTGTACAATCAGCTTGTCAATTTCCTCATAATATCCTGCTGGGGTTTTCTTAGGGGTTACACTCAGTCCATAGATCAAGTAGAAATTGGCATCTTAACAATATTGAGTCTTCCAACAAAGGAATGTGACATACCTTTCTATTTATTTAAGCATTTTTAAATTATTCACAGCAACTTTTGTACCTTTCAGTATAAAGTTCTCATACATATGTAATTTGATTTGTTCCTAGGTATATGACTATTTTATATTATAGATATTATTTCAGTTTTCAAGTGTTCATTGTTAATACAGAATTGCAGTTTATCATTATTGAACTTCTATCCTGTAACTTTTCTAAATTCACTTATACATCCAAAATTAGTAGTTTTGAATATTTCATATAATTTTTGTAAATACACACTTTCCCGTTTTTTTCTTAATCTTTGTTGTTTATTTCTTTTTCTTACCTATTGTACTGGCCAGGGCTTGTATTGTGATGTTGAATAGAAGGGGCAAGCATAGATATTTTTGCCTCCTTTCCAATTCCAGGGGAAAAGGATTTAATATTAAACCATTAAACATTATATTAGCTGTTTGATTTTCATTGATGTCCTTATCGAATGGTAAAAATTCTCTTCTATTTTTGGTTTACTGGGAGTTTTTCATCTTGAGTGTTTAATTTTGTCAAATTGTTTTCATTACTGTCATTTCCCCTTTATGTTAATTTGGTGTATTATATTGCTGGGATAAACACAACTTGGTCATGCTATATCATTTTTTTCATTGTTAAGTTTTGTTTCCTACTATTTTAAGTATTTTTGCATCTGGATTCATGAGGGATATTAATCTTTTTCTTTTCTCATATTTGTCAAGTTTTGTTACTAGAGTTATGCTGGCCTCATAAAAGAAGGCGAAAAGTCCTCTTTATTTCTTGAAAGAGTTATGTAGAATTCAGTGTTATTTTTAAATGATATATTTAACAAAGTTCACCAGTGAATTATTCAGGGTTTGGAAGTTTTCTTATTGGAAAGATATGTAATTACAAATTCAATACTTTAATAAATATGGAAATATTTTTAGATTTTTTTCTTCTCATATTTTTGACAAGCTATGGGTTAAAAGACAATTTGTCCATTTCATCTGAGTAGTTGAACTTACTGGTATAAAGTTATCCATAACATGCTCTTACTATCTTTAATGTCCAACAAGCTATGTAGTGGTATCTTCCTTTTCATTCTTGATATTAGTAATTTGTGTTTTCTCTTTTTCACTTGATCAGGTTTTTGTTTCCTAGGCTGTCATAACAAATTACCATAAACTGAGTGGCTTGAAACTACAGAGATGTATTCTCTCACATTTCTGGAGGACAGAAATTAAAAATCAAGGCTCCTTTTAAAGGCTGTAGGAGAGGATTACTCCTCACATCTTAATAGTTTCTAGTTGTTGGCAATCTTTGACTTGAAGATGCATTACTCCAATCTCTGCCTTTGTCTTCACTAGGCCTTCTGTTTCTATGTCTCTCTATGGTCCTCTTATAAGGACACCAAGTCATTGGATTTAATATGATCTCATAACTAATTATACCTTCAAATACCCTATTTCCAAATAAGGTCAAATTCTAAAGTTCTGGATGGACATGACTATTATTCAAGCCTGTATATTAATCTTGATAAGTGTTTATCAATTTTTGTCATTTTCAAAATCTCACTTTTGATTTTGATTTTCTGTTAATTTCTAACAATTGTGGATAAGTTCTCAGTCAATATCTCTTCAAACATTTCTTCTGTACCATTCTCTTTATCTTCGCCTTCAGAAACTCAATTACCAGACGCAAGGCCATTTGATTTTGCCTTCAAAACTCAAATACTCTATACTTTTTATTTTCACTCCCTTTTTGTTTTTTACTTTTGATTGTCCTGTCTTCCAAGTCTATCATTTCTTCTGTGTTAATCCTATCATATTCAATTCTAGAATTTGCTTTATTTCCCATAATTTACATGTCTCTGCTGAAATTCCCTATCTCTTCATGCACGTTTTCCACCCTCTTTACTACTTCCTTCAGCATTTTAATCATAGTTAATCTACCTCTGATAACTGTAACATCTGGGCAATCTCTGAGTTTGCTTCTATTGACTCTTTGCTCTCTGGATCAAATTTTTTGCTCCTTTGCAGGTCTTATCATTTCTTGCTGTATGCTGGGTATTTTCCATAAAAGAACAGTAGAAAATAAAATGAAAATAAATAATAGTTACCTCCACAAAAGGGCATGCCTGTTCCTTTGTCAGGCCCTTAGAGTGGGAAGCTGAGTTAATCTAATCTGTAGTTGAGGTAGAGATGAGCTTTACTGCTGATTTAGTTTAACTTTACCACTTGCTTCAAATATTTTAAATTAAAAGGGTTTCCTTTCAGCAGGGATTGGGATCTGAGCTTTGGTGAGATCCTAGTGGAACCTTTGTGCTTTTCAGCTAAACTGCCCGGTTTCCAAACATGCAGACTTCCTCTCTGCACTACATTCCAATAGCATATTTTAGAATTCCTGAAGCATTCTCTTTGTATTCTACTCAGGCTTACTGAGTAGGTGAACTCTCTCTCAAATTACCACGCCTTTTGGAGGATACAGTTACTTATACTCACGCCTCAGAAAGATTTTTTTCTTATTTTAGTTCTGTTCTATGTTCTTATCTTCCTATAAATGAGTGGTTTACTAAATTAGCAATCTGGCTGGTTGAAAAGAAGACATGCATTGTGGATTTACAAAGATACTAATAAGTCAATGTTTACTGAACTTCATTTCACAGTTAGTCTATACAGGACATTGAAGAGATAAAGAAAAATTCTCTTTCTTTTTCATAAATCCACTGAACACTTAGGATATATGGCACTATTCTGGCAACATACAATATAATCTAAGTAACTGGGATGGATAAAAATGGAGTTCCTAAATTATAAAAGATCTCATTTGATTTTCTAAAATCTAAAATTAGAAGTGGACTAGTTCAGGTTCATTTTATCATGTGATTCTGTCATCTCCTAAAATTTTGTCATCAATATCCATTTAGTGTAAGGAGAAAAAATTGGGTAAGAGCATTCCCATTTTTCAGAGTCTTAGTAAGAAAATAATGAACACCCATTTCATTTACATGTCACTGGCTAAAATTCAGTCTCATGCTCCTACTTAATTGAAAGGGAAGCTGGGAAATATAGTCTTGCTGGGTTTCCAGGACAAAAAAGAAATAGATACACTCAGTTCATAGAACCTGCTAATTTTGTCAGCTTAAGACCTTCTATTTTTAAAGATAAATATTCAGTACAAAAATGTTGAACTGAAAAGGAATGCCTTATCTGTTTATCCAAGCTACTGTACTGACAGTGGAGGTAAGGCATATTTTGAGGGAGGGGGTGGTTACCTTCCATTACTTTAGCCATAAGTGAAGGATAAACACATATTCAAAAATCTACTTATAATCCCCTTTAAATTTAATATTTTCAGCCTCTGTTATGCCTATGGGTAAAGGTTAAATGATGGAATTAAAATACTATCAGAGTAACATTTTGTTTTAAAATAACTTCTTTAATGTGTTAGTGCACATTTCTAAGCCTAATATTCTAGTATGGACCTGTAAATCCAAGTTTTTCCCTATGCCATCCTCCCCACATATAATTTATAAACTTCGATTCTATCAATTCCTCTCTCACCATGCTGTGGTCCTTCACAACTTGAATTTCATCTTCCCTGATGTACAGGAGTCAGGACTGAAGGCTGTTTCTCAGGTATGGCTGCACCATCATTTTCTGCGGCATGACAGAAATTTTTCATGGTTTATAACCATTTTTTTTCTAGTGATGCCAGATTTCAATGAATCAGTGTTTACTGAAATATCTCCCATGTTCACTCCTGCATGATATACATAATCAGTATTTTATTCCACTTTGTCTTATTAGTCCAGAAGTCTTCAGAAATATTATTTACATAGTCTTCTATCTAGCAACTTATTCCTAATTGAGATCTGGTTCCACCATATATCCATTTTCCTTTAAAAGCGCTCCTTCTTTGTACTTTAAATTTGTTCTCACCATTTTTTATTTTGGCTACAGAATCATTTCTTCTAAAATGATAAACCTTGTTAATCTTCTTCAAAGATTCTTCTGAGAACCAGTCACTGAGCACTTTCTGGATGAGTAATTTGAATTTGAGTTTTATCTGGGATCTGTAAACCACCCTTAATCTGCACAGATAGGGATCCAAGTAGAAGCTATATGATCATTTGCATGACAGAGAGAAAGAAAACCATTTTGGTGGATACCTATATCACAATTATTTTGTACTTTTTTTTTTTGGACTGATTTTGTCCTTTAGAATTTGGGTTCTACAAAGTTCACACCCTGTTTAAAAGGCCCCAGTGAATATCTGCCCATTCAAGACTACTTTTATAAATAATTATAATATGCTATAAATGAAAATCTAAGAAGCTCTTGACTGCAGTTTGTGGTAACTTACATTAATCATATCTGCTGTTATTCACAAACTTCTCAGCCTTATGTATGAACACGAACCCTTATTTTATGTAAAACACAACTGAAGTAAATCTGCCTATAGCTACTTCTCTCATGCATTAGTGGTTAAAATCTCATTTCAGAGACTAAGCTTCATGAAACTATTGCAAGTGTGTGTGACAGACCACTTGGCATAGTATTTGGCTTTGTGGCAGGAATCAAGTCCATACCTAGAGAATCACCTGTGCAAAGCTTAAGTAATGAAAGCACTTACATGAATTCAGGTCTGCTCCCCTTAATAAGTGGATTCCAGAAGAAAAACATTTTATAAAGACTGTAAGAAATGTACTGATATGGTAAAACTATTATTTCAAAATCCAATTCTAAAGGAGCTGTTGAGCAATGTGGATTATCTGGGGTCCTGGAAAATATCTCTTATAAAAGTGCTCCAAACAAAACATGGTTTACAATGATTTAGAAAATATGAAAGGCTGGATTTTGTAGACTGCTTGGTGCACTTCTTGTTGTTTCTCTTAAATAAAGTAGAAAAAAAATCTACAGTGTTGTAGTCCTTTGGTTTTATTTTCTGGGATTAAAAAAGTATAGGCATAAATGTTTTTACGTGGTCTTCTTGAAGATATCCTTTAAAATAACTTGTGAAATGGCTTTATTTATGTCTCTTGATTATCAGTATTCATCAACATCACTGTCAGCCTTGATTAACTGGTTAAAAATTTCAGAGCAGAATAAGGAACTTTCATGAACATTTCCCCCAATCCCTGAGAATCATAATCATCACAGATATATTTTATCCCTTCATCATAAATCTCTGGAAAGCAGCCGTGTTCGTTCATTGTTCACAGGGCAAGGAGCAGTGTCATAGAGAGTTAATCCATGTAAATTGGCTTCCACTCGTAAAGAAATTTTCTGTAACAGAAAAGAAAATTATATATAGGCGTTTGTTCCTTAAAGACATCTTCAATGTCTTCAACATCACATCTTCAATATGTTCTGAAGAATATTTGTGGGATTGGAGATGTAAATCAATTCTAATGAATAACAAGATTGAGACAGATGTTGTACTGCCAAAGGTATCATCTGTAGTATCAACAGTTAGGTAAACCAAGTTTTCCTACTCAGAAGTTCTTCATTTTTCTTTGGTTACTAAAAGGAATCAGTGAAACTAAATGTTGAGGATAGCCTACGTAAACAGGCAGAGTTGATGAAAATTCTGTGAAAAGTTTTCTGCTTACTTGTTTTACAATCCTATTTTCAAGGTTGAACCCCTTACTAACAACACACTACTTCGCCAAACAGAAATGATTTACCTGAGAGGCTTGTCTTCTGGCATCGCTGCTTATGAAGTTAATTTTCAGAAAGGTTGGAGACTTGACTATAGCAACTTCTTTTGTTCCACCTGAGGGAAGTTTGTGTAAATCTAATGCTGTGTTTTCTTACCTGAAAATCACGGATGTAAGTCAGGAAAAAACCAAAGAAGGAGAAAGACATAGACCATTCCGCTGCAGTGGTGATCATGTGAAGCACATAACCCTTGAGTGACAACGGAAAAAAAAATAATTGTGAAATTTCATCTGAATGATCTAGAATTTCTCTCAAATAAAAGACCCATAAAACCTGTAAACCAATCTGCCTTCTGAAATTCAAAGGACATCAGGTAAACACTAAGGACATATTAATACACTATGGCCTTTTGTTAAAAATGTATCCATGAGTTTATTAATTGTAACAAACATGCCATATTAATTAAAGATGTTACTAAAAGAGGCAGGTACAGAATATATTGATAACATAGAACTCTGTGCACTATTTTCACAATTTTCTGTAGATACAAAACTGTCTAAAATAAGGTTTGTTTAAAAACTTAATTCTATTTATCTTTTATAAATAATTCTATATCTGAACTTTCTGGAAAACAAAACAAAACAACCCTTAATTTATTGAACATATCTCAAGAATTAAAGAAAGACATTAGGAAAGTCCTCCTAAATGATCTAGCTATCATAACCTCCTCCAGAGCAAAAAAATTTCCATTTGAAGAACTAAGAACAGGAGAACCTCTACTCTATAATCAGGAAGTTACTCCCTTTCCCACAGCCATAAGATTCATTAAATGCCACTAAAAATGTCAGTAAAAAATGCTCATGATAAACTTGTGTTATTTTTAGAGCATTAAATAATATATGGATTATAACTGAGGGAAACTAGTAAATTATTTCATTCTTTCATTCTCACAAACATGTCCCATCCAGGGCTAATTCTTTAAAACTAATTCAAAATGAAATGCCACTGTAAGGTTTGTGAAAACAGATGAACTTATTTTATCATCTAGCTAGTATATATCCCTCCTCTTTTTTTCCTCAGGGTCAAAGATGTTATCTCCACTCAGATATCCACTATATTAGAACCCAAATGCAGAGTCCATAATAATAAATCTCTAGATGGTAATTCAGAAAACAAGTATTCCAATAATAAAAGATCTCAGTTGGGTATGTTGTACATTATATACATATTTAGAGGAGTCAATTTCTGAGAAAACTCTTTGCCATCACAATTCTCTTTGTATCTTGAAAACGTTCACTGTTGAAACGTGACAGAAGAATATAGGTGGTGCTACATAAACTCAATCATACATAGAAAATAATCCTAATTTAACAAAATGATTATTCTACTGAAAAAGTATCATTTTTTTAGTGATGACATGAAAAATACATCAAAATCAACCAAAATAGTTATCTTTAATATAATTAAACTAAGTTTTATAGATTCCAAGTTCTTACTCTGTCCTCAGGGTTCCAATGGAGTTTCTGTACGATATCTTTGCCGAAATTCCCACTGTACAAAAGGGATGAGCAAGTTAGCACTATAAAAAAAGTAAGTCAAGGAAAATCTCAGAGAAAACCTGTAAGCTTAAATTAGATTCAAAATAAAAATCACTTTAAAGGTCCACAAGGATTACTCACACATGTTTCCAAGGTCCAAACCCATTTTCTGAAAGACTAGGTATTATACAGCAGTAGTGAAAATTAAAATGTACCCGGAGGATTACTATGAAATGGTTTGCATAGGTAATCCCTCTTTGCTCAGTAAATCAGCAGCACTAGCCTAAGATTCTGCTACATAATTGTTCTCGGGAGGGCGTTAACTCATCCTTCCTATCTCTGAGGTGAGTATGATCAGGCTAAATCTTATCTTTGTTCCCAGCTCAATTACTGAGATCCTACGTAAAATTTGAATTTCATGTTTCAAGTCCTTTAATTTAGGGTTACTAACCCAAGAATCTCACCCACAAAATGCCTGCTCATAATATGCCAACAGTGTTCACTTATATTCTGTTACTCAATTCCCTTCCAAGTATAGCCACATTTTACAGCAAAGGATACTGCTAAATGCACTTACTCCACACCAGATAACCACCAGTAGTCTGATCCAGAAGACTTGTTTGCCATGAATTTTGGGCTGCATTTGGTAGGAAAGGATGGTCTGAACGAACATGTATAACGAGCCCATACCAAAGGTGAGCACAGCTCCACATACATGCACAACAAAAAAGGCTGTTTTCTGAGAGGTAGAAAGAAGAAATAAGTAAATAAGGGCACCTCAAAACATATTGCCAACACAATATTTGAAAGCACAAGCTAGTGATCTCAAAAGAACAGTCACTGAATGGAAAAGCACTGTGAATTCTAGAGATTACTTCCTGAAGCAATTCTCTGTCAGAGTACTCCACAAAAGCCAGATTACAGTAAACCAAACTGTTCATATGTCACTACTGAAAATATGACAGTAATTATTCATTTACTCATTGAATAATAGGTTTATTTGGGTACCTTTTCTGTGTCAAGCACTGTTCTAAGAACTCAGATATATTAGTGAACAAAACAGACAAAAATCTGGCCTTTAGAGTTTACATTCAAGTGAAGAAGCACAAACAATAAGTGATAAACTTTAGAAATAAGTAAAGTCCATCGTATGCTAGATGGTAATAAGGGTTATAGAAAAAGAGTAGTGCCTGGTAAAGGAGGATCAAGATGGTTGGGAAACTGGAGGGAGGGAGTTTCAACTAAAATCTAATTTAAATCTAAGTGCAATTGAAAGGTCAAAAAATTAAAGCATTCCCTCTTGGCTCTCACTGATTGGTTTTGATAAATTCCAATTCTTTTCTCCTTTACCTCACTCATCAGTATCCATTTACATTTTACTTTTTATCACATGTACCCTCTGCTTAAAAGTGACAAGCTCTCCAAAAATTCTACAAACGTTTTTGGTTGAACCACTCTAGTTTCTGAAGGTGATGCAGTCTGTATTTCACTTGGTTGAGAAGGCACCATAGAGCACCTGGCAGAGAGTGTATGATGGGGTAACAAGAGGAGAGAGGTTAGGGCTTGGGTCCCTTCTTTCACAATCGACTGTGCTAATTCACAAACATAGAGCCCAATTTTCTTAGTTGAAGCTATAAGAAGTAAAAGATAGTAATGTTTTTGCCAAAGCCATTCATTTTCTTTTGGAGAGGAAGGGCTATTTTGATTCAGTTTGTGGTGTTATAACTGGCAATAAGTTATGAGTACTGGGAAGGGAAAAAAAATGCATTGCTATTACCACTTTGAGTAACAAAGAAAAAAAACTTCAGCACCCGTAAAACATAAAACAAAATGGTATTATCTTCTTATGGGAATTTATCTATACATATGAATAAAGGCTAGAAAAATATAGGCAAAAATGAAATTAACTATTTTAGGGCTACAAGGAGGTGAATTTTTCCTAAAAAAAAAAAAATTCTCATATGTATTGATGAAGGTAAATACAGATATAGCCTGATTGATGTCCACCTGTGATCAGTCCCAACAACAAAATCCTGTGAATTAGAAAGTAAAAATAAAGAATGGAGAGTGCTTATTACTGTATTTTTATAATTAAAAATAAAGGCATTTAAAACTGGTTTTAACTGGCAGTACTTCTGCTTGTACATTCAATTTTGTCATTTTAGAGACCAGGGGAACAGCAAAAGATCTCGAAATAGGCCAGGGAGTATTTTTCCAGTGGAATGTTAGAGCCTCTGGGGCTGGTTCTACACGAATGTGAGTTTTACTTGGCTCTGATTAGGCTATTTTTCACAAAAAAATTCCGTCATGATAGAAGTTATGTGTAGAGACGAAAGTTAACTTATAGAAAACTGATAGTAAGGCAAATAATCCATATCTATACAAACGCAAGTTGTGTCTTTTTGAATGTTATTATCACTCTGTGAATAATGACCAGTTTTACATCATAAATTTATTTTAGCATTCCCTATCTGACTACAAACGTGTGGCACCTTGACTTTTCTTTTGGGCTGATTTGTAATACCTACTATTTCCCTCATTAATTAATAAGTTAAATAAAATCTTTGGCCCATGTGCAAAAGTCATTATTTTATCCTCTTTAAAAATATATCCTTTCACAAAACAAAGACAAAAACTTATCCTTTGACAAAGACAAGAAAAATTACAGAGATATGTGTGGTCAGGAGCAAATGTCTGATAAAGAACTTATAAATATTCAACGGTCTGTAATCTTTACCTACAAGCAGTTAATGAAACTTAGGAACTAATCTCCTGCTTACTTATCCTCTCTCTCCAAAGTTTCCTTGAGGATAAATTTTATAGGAAGAAAGAATGGCATGTGACAACAGAGGCACATATCATAGAATTATGTTGCCATGAGCCACACAATACCAAGGATTACTGGTAACCACTGGAAACTAGAAAAGAGGCATGTGTCCCCAAAAGGGAACTATCCCTACTAACATCTTGGTTTTAGACTTCTGGCCTCCTGAACTTTGAGGGAATAAATTTCCGTTATTACAAGCCACTCAATTTATAGTATTTTGTTATGGCAGCCCTATGAAATTAATATAGATTTCTGTTTACTTATCCCTTCCAAGTTTCCTCGAGGATAAATGTCCGAGGGGGGGAAAAATTCCTCTAAATGGACACTGAGGACTCTTAGCATATGTTTGTTTTGCTGAATATTAGTATATACAGTTGTTTTCAAAGAAATTAAATTTGTGTTTTTTAAGGCAGATTTTTTCAAATCCCATTGGGTCTCTTTAAGCGTAGACAACCACAGTAAAAGCAAGAGAATTTTTATCCATCATGCATAGTCCCTTTGGCCTCCTTAATAAGTCACTAAACAATGAGAACATCTTTGTTCGAAGTGCTACGTTAGGTGCTGAATATACAATGGTGAACAAAACCATTGTGCTTAGAATTAATGGAGAAATAGATCAACTAAAATTTTTAGAAACCATAGATATAAAATTAGACTATACTAAGTGCTGTGAAGAATTTGTTTCCAGAGGCTTAGAGAACACAAATACAAATAAAGAAAACTCGAACTATATAGGAACAAGTCTAGTCACAGAGAAGACCTCCCTGAGGAAGTAGTTTGCACAGAGATGTTGAAGACACCTAGATCTATTTAGGTTTGGGGTTGTGAAATGTCCAACAAAAGAAACATGTGAAATGGAGTAAAATAAACTTGTCTTATTTAAGGAACAAAGAAAGTCCAGTGTTATATACAAGGGAGGATATTAAGAAGGGGAATGATGTAGAACGAGGCTGGAGAAGTAGATCATGCAGCCAGATCATGCAAGACCTTTGAATTAATCAAGCAGTTTGGCAGTTCATCAAATTCCTTTTTCTCTCTTGATTACATCTCTTTTCATGGAACTTTGGTGCTGTTCAGCTTTAAGCAGGGGTACAGGGAAACAGAGTGAGATATATATATAATTCCAAAAGATTACACTGGCTGCCATATTAAATGAAAGGGATGTTAAGAGTGAAGGCAGAGGAAGTATTTAGGAGGCTATGGTAGCAGGCCAGGCTACGAGAGATAATGAAATCTGATCTGGTTGAGGAGATGGTAGGGAAAGCAAGCGGAGATGGAAATGAAGAGAAGCAGATGTTTTCAAGAAATGTTTAAGGGGTAAAACCAACAAGCCCCTACTTTAAAACACAGTGCTAGAGTCTCTTCCAAGTCAAACTCTGTAACTTGAGATTGTTTCTGCAAGACAGAAGTGGGAAGAGGCGGGGGCAATGCACTCACCACTTAAAATAAACAGTAAAAGTTTACATGAGAAAGGAAGGAAGGATATCGGGGTACTGTCATAGAGTCTGCTTATAAATAGGGCCCAGCAATGAAGCCATCAGTGAAGGATGCAGAGGAAATTCAACAGGTCCAAAGTTGCATGAAAAGAGATGTGATGGAGAGAGAAAAAAGGAATTTGATTCAAAATTAAAAGGCCCAGGGACCCCTGTGGTGAAGATTAACTAGAATGAAAGCTAAAAGGAACACAGCAAAAAAAGTATATAAACCATTTTTGTAGGCAAATGAGGAAAAGGTAGAAAGGCAGAGTGCACAGGTTACAATCAAGAACTGCCATTGGAATTTACTGGATCGCATAAACAAATATCAGTTACTAACAGAGGTAGCATCTTAAGTGTGGAGGTCACTTTGGGATTCATTTTTACCATACAGAGATGAGAGATAATTGATAAAGTGACAACTGGAACAAAGACTCACTATCCATATACTAAAAATTCCCCAAAACATATTTTTAACGCTGAGCTTTAGAAACTGATTAGTGAAGGCAGGATCCTCTTTGTGGCAAAGACAGCTAGCTAGCTAGCCATCAAAAATTTTGTGTCCCTTCCATAGTATGGAGTTGCCCCAGGAACTGATGCTCAGAAAGACTTCATTTCCCAGCCCCTCTTGTGTCTAGCAAATAAATGTTAGTAGAATGATGTGAGTCACTGCCAGGTCAAGGTTGTTAAGAAGCAGGTGTGATTTCTGTATATTCTCTTTGACTGTTTCAATCAGCTGGATGCAGAGGATGATAAGGACTTAGAGAATGGGAAAGCTCACCGATGGATAGTGTCTGCGCCTTAAATCATTGTGGGAGGAAAGCCGTTTATCAGCCAGAAATACCCGGAGTGGATGCATGAATATGCCTCTATATGTGTATCTGTATGAGTGTGTATAAATAGTTACTAGATGTCTAAATAGGTTATCAGATGTCTAAACTGAAACTTTGAAGACTGCAGAGAGATTAATCAAAAAAAAAAAAAAAAAAAACAACACCTATATGCCTGGGATACAGCTGGTATTACCGAAGACTCATCTGAAAGAATGTCAGTAGAAAGGAATGTGAAGAGTTTGCAAATATTTGTGAAGGTTAACCTGCTACTTTAAGAATTCCCTGAGAAGGGGCACCTGGGTGGCTCAGTCGGTTAAGCGTCTGCCTTTGGCTCAGGTCATGATCCCAGGGTCCTGGGATCGAGTCCCACATCAGGCTCCCTGCTTAGCAGGGAGCCTGCTTCTCCCTCTCCCTCTGCCCTACCCCCTGCTCGTGCTCTATCTCTCTCGTTCTCGCTATCTCAAATAAATAAATAAAATCTTAAAAAAAAAAAAGAATTCCCTGAGAAAAATCTGGAAAAGCTTTATATCCTCCCTTTACCTCCTCATATGAGGGGCTGAGCACCTAGAAATAGAGGTGATCGATGGGAACATCTAAACAAGAATATAAAATAGGTAAATGAGTGTAACTTGTTAGGCATTTTTTTTTTCAAAGATCTTTATTTTTAAGTAATCTCTACACCCAACACGGGGCTCGAACTCACAACCCCGAGATCAAGAGCTGTATGCTCTATCAAATGAGCCAGCCAGGTGCCCCTCTCATATATATATATTTTTTTAAGTTTAAATCTATAATTGTGTCACTTCTAATTTATATCAATTCTCTCTGGTCTTGGCGTAATCTCCAACTAAGCAGTAATGAAGAATCTAATAGAGTCCTGTGAATCCTTAAAAGGTCAGAATAATTTATAGGTGTTCAGGAGCTTACTAAGAATGAATTGTTCTAATTGTGTATGTAGTGATCCCGAAGAAGGTCAAATAATTTCAAGGCAGGGGATTCTACTTTGTTTTTTTTTTGTTTTTTTGTTTTTTAAAGATTTTATTTATTTATTTGAGACAGAGAGAATGAGAGAGAGAGAGCACATGAGAGGGGGGAGGGTCAGAGGGAGAAGCAGACTCCCTGCTGAGCAGGGAGCCCAATGCAGGGCTCGATCCCGGGACTCCAGGATCATGACCTGAGCCGAAGGCAGTTGCTTAACCAACTGAACCACCCAGGCGCCTGGATTCTACTTGGTTAAGGCAAAGAAACAATAACAGTGTGTAACTGAATGTTTCAGATTTCCTTTTTAACATGTATTAATTTATGTACCTCAGGAAAATACCTATGCTGAGCTAAAACACAAACCTGGAAGTTTGCCACAACAGAAAGTCCAAAACAACTCAGTAAGCCAAGTACAAGGCCAGCCTTGTTTAATTTGATGATACGACTCTCTTCAGGATTCAGGGCATGAACTTGCTTGTAACGAACATAAATGGTAGCAATGCCTGGGAAGAGATAATCCGAAAAACAACAAAGTAATAAGTAAGCAGGGAATAAAGTTGCCAACAAAGAGTTAACAAAGGTCACCTAACATATATCTTCCTTTCAAATTTAATTTGAGAGAAGAGAAAAAACGAAAAGCAGAAACAACTGTTGATTTTAAAGAACTTTTAAGGTTGCATTATGGAACCAGTAATATCTCTGTGTGACTGAAAGGCACTGGCCTCCCATGGGCCTCACATTTACAAATATTTATGATAAAATTTAAGAGATAAGTCTGATGTTTTCTGACAATTTCTAATGATAAGTTTTATATAAAACAAAATATCCTATATGATTAGCATTAAAGTTTAAAGTAATTATTGCTAAAATATGGATAAAATGGGTACCAGCAAAAAAAAACACCAAAAGGTGATTTGCCTCACTCCCATTGCATTTTATTTCAAATTATTACAACTTGGTTCAATCAGGTATAGCAGTTGATTACACAGAAAACAAAAACACCCACTTTACCATCCTTGTTAGTCAAGAAAGGGTCAAATCAAATAAAATTTTCCATTGCAAAAATATTGCCAAAGAACTCAGAAGTGTAGAAAATAAAACAGAGATATGCTTTTGTAGAAATGTTTTTGAAAACTTTAGTCATAAGGTGAACTTCTATGCACTGAATCATTCATTTCCTTGACATAAATTTTTGATCCAAACAGATAATAAATATGATATGGAAGAGTTCAAATATTTAAAACAATCACAATTGATGGAAAAAATATTTTAATCATTAATAAAAGTTTGATTCAAAAAATAAATAATGAACAGGAATGTAAAATACAGTAGAATTCCATTCCTTTGGTGTTAGAACACCGTTCAAAAATCAAAACACGGTTCCACTGCTACTCTTAAACTTCTAAATTGTTTATCCTAAATAAATTTAGTTGGTGTTAGTTGTGGTCGGTGTGTTTATAGCTTTTTGTCCTCTACTGGTCACTTAAGAAATCCACTTAAGGTCTCAAGAAATATTTGGTTATACTTTACAACTTCTATTTGGATGAGTAGTCAAATAGCCTTATAGATATTTTTTAAGGATTTATTTCTATAATTTAGCATTTTAGAAATTGCTTTTCTTTTAAAAGGAACATTATCTGGGACCAAGAATTTAGTGATAACATTCCCTCAGGTATAACCAGAAACTAAAACAAGTAACACAAGTGTTTAAAGAAGGAAAGAGCAATTTCACTATTAATTTTGATTTTTAAAACAATTCCCATTACTTACACAAAACTGCGGCAATATTTAACATTGCCCCAAACAAGCATTTTTCTGGAGCTACTGTACCAGTGTCACTGAAAGAAAAAGAAGAAGGTATGTGGATTTCTCACACTAAATATACATGTGTTATTTTTTCTAAAGAATAAGAAATAATGGGTTACTTCAAATCCTGTATCTTTTTACACATTTGTAAGTTCAACTCAAATAATTTTAGGAGAACATGACAGTTCAAGCTCACAGTACTTATCTAGTTCACTTTTTTTTTTTTTAAAGATTTTATTTGAGAGAGAGAGAGGGAGAACACAGAGGGAGAGTGAGAGGGAGAAGCCGACTCCCCGTTGAGCAGGGAGCCTGATGCGGGACTCAATCCCAGGACCCTGGGATCATGACCTGAGCCAAGGCAGACGCTTAACCGACAGAGCCACCCAGGTGCCCTAGTTCACTTTTATCTCATATCACTTGAGATTATTTCTTTTTCAGATAACAGAAATCAATAGAAATTGATTTAAAAAAAACAAAAAACAAACCTGGGTGCCTGGGTGGCTCAGTCAGTTAAGTGTCTGCCTTTGGCTCAGGTCATGATCCCAAGGTCCTGGGATCGAGTCTTACATCAGGCTCCCTGCTCAGTGGGGAGCCGGCTTCTCCCTCTCCCTCTGCCCCTCCGCCCCGCTTGTTTTTTCTCTCTCTCAAATAAATAAAAATCTTAAAAATATATACAAATAAAAAAATTTAAAAAACCAAATCTATCCTGGGTATGTTAGGGCTGTGTTACTAACTTCTATAAATTGGCCAGGTATGTTCCTCTGTCCCACTTGAATGTTCCCTAAACACTATAGGTCCTTTCACAACTCTGCTTTTGTCATGTTTGTTGACCCTGTCTACAAATCAATTAATACCTAATCATTTCCTGTTAATTTAAAAAACATTTATCAAGCACCTACTATGTGCCTGACAGTATTTTAGGGACAGAAGTATAGTGGTTAGTAAAAGAGACAAAGCCCTTCCCCTCTTGGATCTTCCATGTGAGACCAATTTTTCCCTACCCTCCAAAGCCTTGGCCAACTCCTCTAGCAGAATGAGGACTCGCAGAGCATTCTGTCCAGACTTCTGTTAAAATCACTGATCACAATGTATTGCGATACATCGGCTTACATGCTTGTGCTTCAGGGCAGCAGGGAAAACACAGGTCCAGATAACAGCCCACCTACCATTTACTGTGGAACCTTGGGTATGCTCTTGTATCTCTCTATAACTGTTCCTTATCTGCAAAATGGGGCCATTAATTCCCTCCCAGCCTCATCAGCTCAACATGAGGAAATGAAACTGACAATACATGTTAAGATCTAGCACAGCAGCAGACACAGGGGAGACACCCATTAAATATTAGTTCCTTTCCCTTCCCTCAAACTACAGTAAAGATGAAAAAGACAAAGTCTTTGGCCATGAACTGAAGTACTAGAGGAAAGAGATAATAAGGATCTCAGTTAACACAATGTAATGGGAATAAAAAAGAGATGGAAAATCACATCTGGTAAGGAATCAATAAGGTTTGGTGAACATTTGGTTTAGGTTTATGAAAAGTAAAGTAACACATATAAATTCAAAGGATTGCTCCTTTCGACTCTAAGATGTACCTTTAGAAACAAAAGATTTAAAAAAAAAAAAAGAAACAAAAGATTTTGCTACTCTGATCATCTTCAGGGAGTGAGGATTATGGTTTTGTTGTTTGTTTCTTCTACTTTTCAAATTTTCAAGAATAATATACATATATATTCTTATAATCAGAAAAAAAATTTTGATTCCCTAAAATTTTAATAGTTGTATTTCAAGAGATGCTGCAGTTTCAAAATATCCTAGAAAAAAACAAAAACATGCATTTCCAAGATGGCTGGCTGCCTCGGCTCTGGAACAGTTTGATACAAACTGGCCTACAAGTGAAAACAGCCAAGTCCATCACCTCATCAGCACAGCACTCCAACCCAGTGGTGATCAAACTATTTTGATCACATGTCACCAAAAAAAAGAAAAAGGGTGTGATTATGTAACTTCAAAATATATGTATTTATTATATAAGTTCAAATATCAAGATTAAAAAGTATACACAGAAATTCCAATAATTTGTTCGCGTGCCCCGGTACTCATCTCCTGCATTCTACCTGGGCATCCATTACTTGAACCAACTAAGAGAACACCTGAAACATATTTGCAGTGGAACTGTCTTTGGAGTGAAATTTACATTTGGTTATTTCTTTTGGGACTATTAACAATTAAACATTTTAGATGGGGTCTAGGAACTGAAAGGAACTTTGCAGAGCATCTAGTCTAACTTAAGCATTCTTCGAATGAAGGAAATGAGCCTGAGAAGTAAAATTAAGTAGTACTGAGTTTAAATGTATTAGAACATTGGAGAAAGATCCCAGGGTAATAATACTACATAATACTATAATATTATAATAATACAGAAAAATAAAAGGGCAGAACAGGGACGGAAAAGGAAGTGTCTAGGTCACTATCAGAAAATCACATGCAGTACCATCAGAGAACTGAAACTCTGAAAAAGAACCCAAAGGCCTCTTAAATGATTAAAAGCTCTTTAAAGTGAAAGCAGACAAGTTCCCGAACGGCAAATAAAAATGCTGAAAGGCACTCAGGAATTACTGATGTATGTTCTCTAAAAAGTTACTAAAGAATGAACTGGCTCCTTAAGCTACATGTTCCTCTAGCAGAGTGGTGATCAGTGGTGATTAGTCATCAAATTATTCCTACAGTTGGAACCTTAAATTCTAAAATATCTTTGGTTTTTGTACATCTTCCCAAAGTGTAGCCAATTTGTTGCTATCTTTTGCTTCATACCATACCACTGTGGGAACAAATGTAGATGGTAACATTCTGATCTCTTCTTGATATTTTAAAAAGATAAATTTAGCCTTCTGGTTTGTCATCCTTTAAAAATTCACTATTTTCTATGTTGGAGAGGTTATTTTTCAGAATGTAAACAAATAAATAAATGAAACAACTCTAACAACAAAACAAACTATGGAAGGAAATCAATCAAACCACTAATTACTTCTGGACAGGCAGGAGCTGGAGAGGGGTTGAAATAGACTTTCATTTTTTACTTTTATAATCAGTCTAGTATTATTTAAAATTTGTTAGAATAAGTATATATTGCCTTTATAACTGGAAAAAAAGAGTTATGAACATAGCACAAGCAACTGAGTGCCCATACTTACATCATTATGTTTTGATGAGTGCCCATACTTACATCATTATTAGTTTTGAAATTTCAAAAATATTACTGATAAGTTTTGATATTTAATGTGTCAGAAAGATCTAGACAATATGTCATAAAGGTTAAAAGCAGGGTCTCTAGAGTCAAATTGCCCAAACTGCATTTTGGTTCCATCCCTGAGTCATGTGGCCTTGAACAAATAACTTATTTCCTTCTCTCTTACATGGGGGTAAAAATTCTTACTTCAAAGGGTAGTTGTAAGGATTCAATTATTTATCATCTGAAGAATGCTTAGAACATTACCTTGCACACAGTAAGGAGATGGATAAATAGTTGTCATTACCATTATCTTTTAATACTATTACTGTTGTTTGCAGCATTTTTTAATTTTAAGGGGAGATAATTCCACTTCTATCTTCTGAGACAACCTCAAATATTTATTTGGAAGACAAGGCACTTAAAGTGTCCTAATTCACTAACTAATTCACTAAGTGAATCATACCCCTCTATCTCCACCTTTCTCTATCACATGGAAAGAACCAAATACAACTTCCTTTTTATATTCTTTTTGTTGTTGTAATGTCGAACATAAAATCTGAATTTTAAAATGTTAATGTGGAATGTTAGCTTCACTGTTAGAATGTGAATGATGCATAAACAGTCTCCTATAAAAAAATACATTTCACTGACCTGATATAAGGCAGAGCAGGGTCAACATGGTGAAGTGTTATGGCCGTAATGTACGAAAATATGAAAGCAGCAGCTGTCCAAATTACTAGGGCTGAAGGGAGGAAACTGAGACCTTGCTGAAACCACCACATCTCAAACAGGTCTTCTGAAGTAGAAAAAACAAATTAGAGAAGATTATTCACAAGTATTTCGTCTCTTCTACTTTAGCCACCCACTCCCACTATCTTGTATTTATCACCATGAGCTGTTCCACTTCTGAAATCATCCCCCACACCATCTACTACACCTGCTTGCTTTCAGTTTTTCTGTAAATGGAACCAAGCTTCACCCACTTGCCATATCCAGAAGCGTTCTTTCTACCCCAGCTTTTCACACATAATCAAGTAGTAAGCACTGTTTATTCAACCTCCTAAATTTCCTTCAAATCTACCCTTTCTCTCCATCTTCACTGCCACTACTCTACCTAAAGCACCATCATTTCTTGGCCAGATTATTATTATAATCTCCCAAATGGTCTTTCTGTAGCGTGGACCATGACCAATCTAGACTCCACCCTAAAACCAGAGTGATCATTCTAATTCTGAAATACCAATCTGACTACCTATTCACCTACAAAGAATATTTCAGGTCCTCCCTGTGCCCTTATAAATTGTCTTTCCTCCTTAACTCAGTCTACAGGGTCTTTGCATTCTCTGATCTCTACTTACCTTTCGGTAACTCATCTCTGGCTACTTCTCTGTTCCCAATTCCTTGCTCTAGCTTTCATCTTCATCATCGTGACAAATGCAAACACAGTGTCTACTGTGTCAGCATGTTACTAATCACCTTAAATACATGATCTCATTTACTTCTCACAACAGAATTACAGAGGTTAAGAGCACTGTCCAAGGTCACAGGGCTAGGACTCAGTAGAGACAGAATTCAAACTCAGGCAGTTCTGTTCCAACATCAATCACTATGCTATATGGCTACAGCAAACTTCTTTCAGATGTTCAAATGTGTCATGCTCTCTTGTACACTTGCAGACCTTCGCATACACTGTTCTGTCTGGGTAACAGGCTACCATGCTATCACCCTCTAGCCTCACTACCACCTGTTAACTCCTATATATATATATATTTTTTTAAAGATTTTATTTATTTGACAGAGAGAGACACAACGAGAGAGGGAACACAAGCAGGGGGAGTGGGAGAGGGAGAAGAAGTCTCCCCGCCAAGCAGGGAGTCCGATGCGGGGCTCGATCCCAGGACCCCGGGACCATGACCTGAGCCGAAGGCAGATGCTTAACAACTGAGCCACCCAGGCGCCCCTCCTATATATTTTCAAGTACCAACTCTTCCAGCTTGAGCTGAGTGTCCCTACTTTGTTTCCAAGAGCACCCTTTACTTCCCCGACCAGGGCATTCATCTCACTTAACTGTTGCTTGTTTGCTTGGTTTTATCTTCCTCACTAAACCTTAGGTTCTGACAGAGCAGGAACCAACCGTTTTGTTCACCATTCTATTTCCAGCTCCTACGTGAGAGAGAAAAGAAAAAGAGCACCTAAATACACACATATCACTCATCACCACTTTCTCTCTTAAATTCCAGACTGAGGATGTTGTTTCTGAATTCACTTATTACTTGACATTAATGTTTCTGAATGCATTTAATTTTTAAAAATAAATACAGAAATACTTTCAAATTATAAGAAATTACTCCTATGCATGTGAAAATAATGTCATGTTTGGAGGAGTATCTTCTCATAGTTTGATGGACAGAAACTGAATATTTCCCATGAACTTTGTAAGAATAACTCTTATCTGTATGATCCTCCCATGTGCTCAGCTTCTTCCAAATAATGAAATCTCAGCATTTTTGACTTGTACTTGTCATTTACTCTGATCATCTGACTTGTTGCTAAATATGTACATTTAAATCTTGCTAAATAAGTTTCTTTTCCTTTATCCCTAAAGTCACCATTATAGACTTGATTTGAATAATTTCCTACTTGAATTACCATAACCTCCTCCTGTTTTTTTTTTTTTTTCCTTTTTAGTCTTTAACATTCTGTCAATTTTCTTCATCAATTTACTTAAACATGACAATTCCTTGCCACATTCCTATAGTGCTTTTCCCAGCATAAGTTTCTGAGACAATAATTCTCAATTTCTATAAATTTTGAATTACTTCTTAAATCTTTCTTTCTTCTCTTTGAAAAACATTTTATTTTGGATAATTCTAACATAACATCCTTAGAGGCATCTAGTTTCATATTTGTTGGTTCCACCAACCTTGCACCTGTTTAATAGTTTTTGACTATGAACTTGTATTTGGATTTTAATTGGGAGTATTCTAAAAGGCTTAGGTTAAGGGTGAATCATTCCAGGGAGGGTCTATATCTATTTTTGCCAAGCGGTCTGGCACATTACCAAGGGGCCAACTTTAATTTCCTGACTTTCAGGTTTTCTAGACCATGTAGATATGTAAATTTGAACCTTAAATCTGAGTGATGGCAGACCCTGTAGTTTCAAGTTCGCAAGAGGTACCTTTACGCACCCACCTGGACATGGGTGAAAATGAACAAATTTCTTTGTGGCCAGGAAGGAGGTATTTTCCCTAGCCCACCTTTCATGGAGTATAGTTTTTTGAGGATCCAGGCTGAATTTGGGGGAAGGTGGTTCTCCAAGGCCATGGGTTATGCAATTTCAAGTAGATATATTTACATTTTAAGTTTCATGAACAAAAACATCCCCTGAAACACATTTATACAAACTACCATGTGAATGGTGCCTCTTGGAGTTGTATACCTGAGAGGTCAAAGGGCTATGAATTCTTTCTCTGTACCTTGGGTGGGGAGCAAGAGGAGCCTATCACCTGTCCCTAATTGTGCTTTATTTCTACTATCAGCCAAACCAAAAGACACACTGCTAGTTTACTACTCTGGTTTGTTTTCTCTTTGACCTTTTAGCCCTGGGGATTTCCCTTTCTGTTCTACAGGTCTACAATGCATTTAAAAGGCTAATCCAGCATTTAGGAGTTTTGGCAAAAGGAATTTCCAAAACATTGTGTCCATCTCATTGCTAGAAGCATAACCTCCTCTTCCTTTAATCATTTTTGTTTGCTCACATCCTTCCTATTCTTTAAAATCGAGCTCAAATACGATCCTCCACACTCGACCCTTCCTAATCTCTTTGCATCCGGAAATAAGCACTCCTTCTTCTGAGAACACTTGATTTGCACATCTCTTATGGATATTGTCTTCTACAGTATGACAAACAAGGAAAGGTCTTAAGTGGATAAAATCCTTGGTGAGAGACTCCACTAAGCATAGCAGAGGGCCTTGCCTATAGTAATCACTAAATATTTTCTGATTGAACAAACAGCCAAAACCAAATCTTCTTAAACCCCAAAAAGATTCATTTTTCTATTTCAGTAAACAGTACTGCCATTTTTCCAGGTTATCCAGATTCTAAGACCTCAGAGTAATAGTAGGTTCCAAAATAGTACGCTCTAGCCACATGTGGCTATTCAAATTAAAATTTCAATTGACTAAAATAAAACTTAAAAATTTAGTCTTTCAGTCACACTAGCCACATGTCAAGTGCTCAAAAGCCCCATGTGTCTAGAGGCTACCATAAAGGATGGTGAACATAGAGAACATTTCCATTAACATGGGAAAGTTCTACTGGATGATGCTGAGTAGCTATTATAGGGATTGTACTGACAAAGCACAAGTAAAGAAACATGTTACCGATACATAGTAAGTGGTAGCTTTTAGTACCGTTAAATGGTCTAAAATAATACCCACTTCACAGAGATTTATGCAAGAACTAAATGAGTTTATATATGTAAAATACTGTCACAGATGATCAATAAATGGCTGTTGTTCCTCTTTTAGGCTGTAAAAGATGAATTACCTGTTTTATAAGCTCATAAGATATTGGTCTTCAAATCTGCACAAACCAGCACCTTTGTAAATCCTGAAATCTATATACAAAGAAAATAAGAAAATGTTTCAAACCACATTCTTTTAAACGTACAATTTCAAGTCAATGCACCAATATCTGTTCATGGGTAGGACACTATGTTATAGAATTATTAATACGTTATTTTTCTTTAAAGAGCCAATACTTGTGTTTATTTTTTTATTTTAAAGTTAGTTTGGTGAACATACAGGGTTATATTAGTTTTCAAGTGTATAATATAGTGATTCAACACTTCCATACAATACCTGGTGTTCATCAGGTTAAGTGTACTAGTGTGTTTTATAATGATGTTGTACCATCTGAAATTAATAAATCTAAGATATTAATTTTCCTATCCTTTCTCACATTAGACACCTTTCGCTGATGTCAAAAAAGATAAAATAAAAGGAAAAACACTGAATTTTCTCCTATGGAAAGGAAAGACAAAAATGAGCAAAAACCAATAGTTTATTATTAAGCAAAATAAAACATTAACTAGTCCATGTGATGCAACGGGAAGAACACAGTTGTGAGATCAGCTTTACCCAAGTGCAAATCCTAGCTTTATCAAGTCCCAGCTGTATGATTTGAGGAAAATTACTAAGCTTCTCTGAGTTACAGTATTCTGATTTACAGTAGCTATCTCAAAGGGTTGTTCCTTAGAGTAGAACAGAGAAGGCATACAATATAACAATGATAGCTGATTTATCAATTCTGTACAACTGTAACTAGCCACAAGGATGGGGAACAACACCTAATTCTTTGCATGTGTGAATCATCTTGGATTTGTATCTCCTCAGCCTTTGAGGGTTCTGTTTAAACTGACAGTTTAGAGGACAAGCAGGGCTTGAAATGATTTACCAGTCTGCTAATGACAACTGAAAAATTTAAGCGCCCTGACTTGGTAAGGAAGACTATTTTTGCCCATATATTTTCACAGTGGAAAGCTAGAAGTGTGGCTGGCTAATTGCCAAGTAAACAAAATTAAAATTTTAATGGTTAATGATTTAAGAAACCTTTGAAAATAGGCAAGAACAACCCCCATCTAGTAGCAAGAGTGCTTAAAGATATATTCTTGCATCTCTCACCTACCTTCTCTGCTTTCTTTGAAGATCCATGAATCAGAATAGCAGTTACAATTCTTAAATTTCACAAATGTTTGAATGCCACTGGTAATAAGATTAATTCCTTATACTGTCTCCTCTAAGTGGTGACTGCTAAGAAACAATAAGAAAGTAAATTCTGGATGTTCCAAGTGAAGAGAGAAAGTCTTAAGCTCTTTTTAAAAGTCCACAGAACCACCAGGCCCAAAGCAAAGCATAAGAGAAAACGGTTATTTTTCTAAACTCTAACCTGGCCTTCTGACAAATGTGATATTGTTGTAATTGTTAAATCCTAAAGAGTCTAGAAGATGGAGTAACTTTTTATATATAAGTTGGATCAAATGTTACAAGGGGAGAAATGGGGGAGAATCTGATAATGCCACAAGAATTACGGAACTGCATTTGGGTACTGATTTATAAATTAAAATTTGGGAGAACTGGAAAAATTATTTCCCCGGTGTGTTTACTGGTTTTCAAATGTATCCTAATGTAAAGAACGAACAGTGTGAGGATACAAAGGACCAGCCATTTACCTTTCTGCCCCTCAGGTCCGCCCCGCGACGGAACTGCGCGTGGTAGACGATCTTCGGATAAACACAAGGTCACCAAAGATCTCAATTTCAAACCTGCTCCCAACCCCCCCTACCAAGGAATCTGAGCCCGGGAGTGAAAATTGGAACGCGTACCCAACCGCAGTTTTTGTGGCACTAGGGCGAAGGTTCTCGGTAGCCGCTTAAAACAAAACCCAAGGCATTATTTACACCGCTGCCTCCTTACAGAGGCGCATAACCCTGGGACGCAGATCTCAACTGGGCTTTGCCTGCGGCCCGGAAACGATGCGGGAAGCGGACCCTGGCTCCGCCTGCTCGGGGTTAGTAAGGGAGAGGAACCAGGAGACACCAAGGATGGGGAGACAGAGGTGAAGCACGGAGGCCTGAGCCCAGCCCGCCCCCGCCCCCATCCCCCAGGTCCCCAGGAGCCCGCCTGCGCTCCGGCCACCAGCGGGTCCCTCTCCCGCGCTTCGCACAGTATAGTCCCGGGAGGCAGGGCCAGCCGGCACGCGACTCGCGCGCTGGCCATGGCATTGGGGGTACGGGGCTCCGGGCGACTTCCACTTCCCAGACCCGCCTAATCCCATTCTCTGACGCACACCCCTACAGGGGGCTAGGGCCCACCCTCAGGCCCTTTTCAGCCTACCTTGTTTCCTTGGATGAGCCCGCCAGGGCTGGCCGCCGCGTCCGAAGACGGCCCGCGGGACCGAGACAGGGCGGGATGCTAGGGCGCGCTCCCGAGCAGCCAGGAACTGTCCTGGGGCGCGCTTACCTCCCCGAGGAGCGCGCCCGCGCCGCCGCTCGTTCCGACCCTGTATCCCTTTACGGCAACGCGAAAGTGTCGCGAACGGGCTGCCGCCGTTCAGAGTCACTCAGTCGTCTGGAGGCGGAGGTCTAATTTCTAGCAGCGTGCATTCGGGGGTCGGGGTAAGGCTGCGGGGCTCGGCCTTGGGAAGATGGCCGGGTGTGACGGACGTGTTGGGGGGCACGACTCTCGAGAGGCGTGGAGAGAGAGCTGCATGCTCTGGGGTGGGGCATTGGAATATAGGTGTGTATGGACTCAGCGAGGCGAACGCAGTGCTTCCTTGCGCCGGCTGGCCTCGCACTCGGGTTGTGGGGAGGGCGAGGGGCGCCTGCCTCTCTGGCCCCGGGTGGAGAGATTGAGGTGGCGAAGTGCTAGCACGGGAGCCCGGGGGCTGCTGAGTGGGGGAGCCGGGAGTTGTGGTGCGGAGAACCTCGGCCGGCCGGGGCTGGGCGGGCTGGCGGCGCTGCCCTGGTGGAACCGACCTTGCCATGTCAGGTCCACACCCTCTTGCTCAGGTGCTGCCAGGTCCCCAAACCGTGTTGCATCCGGTGCCGGGGTGGCCTGCCTTTTGGAATGCGGAGCTGGTGTTTCGTGGCTGGGCCACCGTTCTTGATCAGCAACTTTTCTAGAAATTTCAGCGTATATTTCTAGTATATAAATAGGGTTTATTTCAGCAGTATTCTTGGAAGGAGAAAGGACGGGAGGGTTGCTAGTGTTTGCAAGTGTTCCCAGGGACACTGGATGAATAGGATCTTTACAATTAGCTGTGTTTAACTTGTTTTCTCAAATTCGGTGCTTGGCGTTGTGTCATTTTGCTGTTTTGCATCATTGGTATCGAATATATAATTTTGCTTGAGGTTTCTTAGTACATTAATGAATCCATATTATGATAGGCAAATTCATAGTTATCTTTCAGCAAATATTAATGTCTTATCTTGTATGTGGGCAGAGAATATTCAGTTTCTACACTCGACCTAGTAGGATAGGAATGTGTTCAATATGTGTATTTAATTGACTTACGACAAGTTAGACTGTCGTAAGGATACTTAGCATTACTACTTTAGAACGTTGGCATTCACATAAAGTTCCAGCGATTGAAGTTCTAAAAGCATTTATTTTGCGGCATTTTTGTTTTGTGCTGAGAAAAACTATAGTCGGAGCCCCTTGTACAACTTCTCTGTACAGTGCTTCCATTTGAGAAATAAGTTCGATAAATCTGCCTCTTGTATTAACCTGTTCCGCCAGAGGCATCTTTATTTTTTTGTCCAGTTATAATAGATTGTTCTGAATATTTAGGGTTTCATAAATTTATTCTCCTTCCTTTCCCACACCCAGTCTCTCTTCAAATTTACATTATAAACACTTAAATGTTTGAATACTATAACTCTAAACTTTGCTATAAGTCAAATTACATTTTATTGCATAGTCAGTTTGTTTTCTAGGCAGGAGTAGAGTTCTTTAAGCTGGCTAAAAGTGCTGGTGATGTTCTTTTGAGGGTCATGCTGTGTTGTCTTTTTTTAAAGGAATACGGAAATAATCTGTAAAATGCCAGACTTTTGCTTTTTTTTTTTTTTTTTTCTAGAGGAAGTTTTTTTTTTTTTTTTAGGAATGTAAGATTTCACTCCAGCAAAACAGTAGATCTGAATTGTATTACACAGTACTGTTTTTGCTTCCAAGTCTGCTGAAAAGGCTTTTGTTTTTGCTAACTTGTTCTATGTATCACTTGTTAAATAATGCTGAATGTAATCCTGTGATCCTATTAGTTTCCCCCCCTTTTTTTTTTACTTTTTATTATTTGCTCTACTTTCCAAATAGTGTTAGCCATTAGTATTTTTCTTTAGTAGTGCCATAAAGGTTGGAAAGAGCTGTGTAGTCACTAATTCCTGTGAAAGGACTGTAAACATACTGCTGAATCAGTGCAGCTCAAAACTTGGCACCCTTAGGCATGGGGGATGGGAATTCTGGAATTTCAGACTACAGGTTGGATATTGTGTAAGTTTACCTTATGCTATGCTGAGCAGTTGGAGATGCCTTTTTTTAGTGGGATACTTGTCAGATGTTCCCCAAAGCTGAACACAGGAATAATGTAGGCAGCATGCCATTTTCCTCAGCTGCTACAAGCACAGATGTTCTATGTCATAGATTTAGCTTCACAATTTGTGTGTAATTTTAGTAAAGGTATTCATTAAATATCTCTGATTATATTTTTGTACCTTTGTTGGGCTTTTCCCATAAATATTCATGCCTGCACAAAGAAAATTTTTTGTTAGACCATACGTGGCCCCCCCCTCCTCTGGACTCCCACAACAGTTTGTTCACAGCACGTTATAACTCAGCTGTTTATAAGACTCTCCTCCCCCCACCCCCCTTGAGTCTCTTGGGATCATGGATGGCATACTTCAGTCTGTCTCTTTCTTCAGGGTCTAGAACAACTAGGTGGTCATTAAATACTAGATGAACCATTTTTGTTCCTTGTTCCACAAATAAGTCCTAATTACCTACTTAATGTTGGGTATGATAGGAGAGTCTGGGAAAAGAATGTTAAGACAGGCATGGTCTTTGCATTCATGGAGCTAATAGACCAGTGTGGGGAAAAGACCAAAAACAATACAACAAACAGAAAAGTTCAAAATGTGATTAAGTGCTATGAAATGAGTATTGCACTAGAACCAGGTTATAACAGAGAAGGGGAATTTGCTGATTACAAGTGGAAAGTTTACAATAGCTATAGGCCTGTGATCAGTATTATACCAAAATGAATTCCAGGTTGATGGGAAGGTTTTCACCTGAAAATACTCACTTTTACTATTATGATTTATGAAACTATATCCTCAGTTAATAAATAGGTTGTGCTACAAAATTACAAAATGTTTTATAAGCTCATTGATAACTTTTCAAAACATAAGTATAAAATCTCAGTTCTTTACTATGGTCTATAAACCTCTGCATTGTCTGGCTTTTCAAACTTTATTTTATGTCACTCTTCCATCTGATTTATTGCTATCCAGCCATAGTGATCTCAAAGGCACCTGAACAAGACAAGCTCTTTCTTGCCTCAGGGCCTGTTCCCTTTACTTGGACTGTTCTTCCTTCTGCTTTTGGAATGGCTAGCTCCTTTTCTTCCTCTGATTTTGATATAAATGCTACCTCTTCATAGATTTCAACCACCTTATCTAAAATGTGCACCCCTTACTATTTTCTGGCTCCACACTTTGCTTTCCTCATAGCACCCATCACAATGTGTAATGCTGTTTGCTTGTTTACCTGTTTTTAGTTATTTTCCAACTGGACATGGGAACCAGGACAATGGCTATCTTGTTTACTGCAGTCAGTATTGGCTGAATCCATTTGGAGCTTGGAATTCATTTTCTCATAAAAACTTATGACTGGTGGTTTCTAGGCTAGCCAGTAATAAATTTTAACTCCTTACATTAACTGATTTAGTTCCTTGTAGTGTGGCAAGAAAAGGACATTTTCTCTTCACCCTTTTGGGCATAGGCCTGACTAGGTAAAAAAATCTCAAGTGGCTAGAATAATATTTGTACTATTTGCTTCTCCAATTCCATATACCTATCCCACATCCTATTTCCCTTTTTCTTCATAAAGTTCGATCTTTTATAATAGTCACCTATGCTGTTGCACTCCCTTGAGATATGCTTGTTTTTCCTTTGCTGAAGTTCAAAACACCTGTTTTTTCCCTGAGATGGTTTGAATTGCAATAGCCTCTGGGGCTCAGATGTGATCAGATGAATGAAGAGTGGAGATGCACCTGTGGCAGTGACAACAACCTCTGTGCCTATGTCTGTAGGCATGTATTGAAAGCAAAGTAGATATCTGTAGGTTGGGCTACATGTATCTGAATTTATATTTGCAATCTTGTTGCTAATAGCTTCACAGAGACAATGTTGCCAAATTGAAATAGTTAAAAACTCATTGGCTTTTTTTCTTTTTCTTTTTCTTTTTAAGGATTTTATTTATTTATTTGACAGAGAGAGGCACAGCAAGAGAGGGAACACAAGTTGGGGGGGGGAGTGGGAGAGGGCGGAGCAGGGAGCCAGATTCAGGGCTCGATCCCAGGACCCTGGGACCATGACCTGAGCCGAAGGCAGATGCTTAGCCGACTGAGCCACCCAGGCGCCCCTCATTGGCTTTTTTTCATGTATGAATTATGTAATGGCTAGTTCTAGGAAGGTTTTTCAAAATGTAGACTTTTCTAAAAGAGAAAAAGTAAAAAAAATAAAAAAATCTAGGTCAGAGGGGGAAAACACTGAGAAAGAAGGTATCAGTTTATCATACAGTCCTGCCAAATGCTCAAACTTAAAACCATTAGGATCAGTTGCTTATAGTTGTTTAGTGCCAAAAGCAGGCCAGCACCCTCAATGTGTCACTTGATTCTTACAGTAGGAAAATGGAATACTACAATAATAAAATATAAATTGAGGTGAATAAACTTTTTATTCCCATTTTAAGTTGAATCCTGTAAAAGCTGATGTATTATAGCTCACCAAATTTGAAGATGCATCATTTAATTTATAGAAAAATTTGACTACTATAAAATTAAGTTTTGTGTGGTTATCAGTCTGTCACTTTCTCTAAGATGATCTTGTAACCAGTTGACATTAATCAATTATTTTGTGATACAATTGGGTGTGTGGAAGAATTCTTTGAAATAATAAGATATTAGCTTTGATTTGCCTTGGTTTGAAAATTATTTCAATATTTTATATCTCAGTGCACTTTAGTTAAATTTTGGCACTGGTGATTTTTTTAAGATTTTTGAAAATTTATTTAAGGCGGTTGATAATTACAAAACTACTTTCTGAACCAATTGAGACACATGATTGAGATTTTGGTTGTCACTCTAGATCCTTGGTGACATTGAAACTTTGGAACTTGATATGTATGGGGATAGAGAGTAGTCTTGGGCATGTTTGATACATTGTTGAAATGTCCTGCTTCCTGTATCACATTCTGTATTCCCATAGTGGAACATTTCTGGGAATTTCATATTGCATTCTGGATAGGTTTCTACCAGAAGATCAAAGTACAGCTCTCTTGGTTTGATGCCACTACCCTTTTAGTTCTATCAAGATTATCCCTCCCCACCTTAATCTTTTTATGGCTTTCCTTTCTTCTGCTCTGTAACCCTGAGTTTCCTCCAGTTCTTTATTATTTTCCTTTTTTCCTCATACTTAATCCCGTTGAGAACTTTCTACTCTACTTTCAAAACAAAACAAAACAAAAAACTAGACTTTAGCATCCAGAGTTGATAACTTGAAATTTTCAAGTCTTAAACTCCAGGTATTTGATCTTGTCTAAAACATATCTACTTAAAAAGTTACTTTTATGTCTTTCTAACCTGTATCCCCGGATCCCCTTCCATCACCCTCCAAGCCAAAGTAACTGGTTTTCTTTCCTAACTTCCCTTTTTTGTCTCTGTTGATTTGTGTTTTCTTTTGCTCCTTCACCTTTCATATCTAATTCCTAAGTGCTTTCCCTTGATTCTTCCTTCTAAATAGAAATTACAGATTTGACTGTCTTTCACATTTCCGTTTTTACCACCCTCTTCTAGATGCTCAAATTTTTGAGTGTTCTTACTACATTCTGCAGTCTGATGAATATATATAACTACCCTTTAATCTTGAAAATATTCTTGTCATTTTCTTATGTTGCTTAGTAATTTATAATAATTATGTTATCTTTAATCTTTTCTAAGTCAAGTGCAAGTACTTCAGGGATTAAACTCAAGGTCCTTTATGAATAGTCATCACTTAATACACTTACACTTTTGGGCGCCTGGGTGGCTCAGTTGGTTAAGCGACTGCCTTCGGCTCAGGTCATGATCCTGGAGTCCCGGGATCGAGTCCCGCATCGGGCTCCCTGCTCGGCGGGGAGTCTGCTTCTCCCTCTGACCCTCTTCCCTCTCGTGCTCTCTGTCTCTCATTCTTTCTTTCTCAAATAAATAAATAAAATCTTAAAAAAAAATACACTTACACTTTTTTCTTACTACTTTAGTTTTATTAGGTATTATTAGGTCACTCTGCTAATATGTATATTCTGTCTTCCTAGGGTTAGGGGTTTTTTTGTGGGGTTTTTTTTTTGCTCTTCACCCCTGCCTAAAATGTCATCAATATCCCTTTCCACTTGTAAGTTTTATCCTTCAATTTAGCTTAGACAGAAACCCTGTGTTTGTGTGAACCTCACTTACCAACTGTATGAGCTTGGACAAGTTAGACCCTGTGCCTTAGTTTCATTTTCTGTAATAATGGGGATAATTAATAATCTTTACCTTCTAGAGTTGTTGTGAGGATTAAATGAGTTAAAATGTGAAACATGCTTGAAGTGTTAGTGTGTAGTAAGTGCCCAATGTTAGCTGTTAACATTAAATTAAAATCTGATTTAAGACCCATACTATTCAAGTCATTCCTCTGATATTAATACTAATTTGCTAGCTGTCTTTGGGTATGCCTTTGGACCTCAGTGTCCATGTATGTGAAATGATTAGGTCATTTCTAAGATTTGTTCTGTTGTATTACTGAAATCAGTGTGAGATAGGAAAAAAAGGCAAGAGCTTTGAAGTCAGCCAAGCTGTAAGGTATCAAGAAGCATATTACTATTAAAATCCCTTAATATTTTTCATCTGAGGGTGAGGTTATATGACTTCTTTTGGCGCACACCATCAATAAGAACAAGAACTAAAAACAGATCCCTGGTGTTCTGATCTGTTTGATATGCATTACTGTTACTAGTTTGTTTTTTAAAATTTACTGACATTGATATAAATAGTGGCTGACAGATGTATCTTTTTCTCTTTTGTTCAGGTAAAGACCAGCCACAAAAAGCCGTGAAACAAGATAAATTATTCTCTTCAAATAAAAGACAGCCAAGATCCATGAGTGGGCATCGGTCAACGAGGAAACGATGTGGAGATTCTCACCCGGAGTCCCCTGTGGGCTTCGGGCATATGAGTACTCCAGGGTGTGTATTAAATAAATTGTTTCAGTTACCTACACCACCATTGTCAAGACATCAACTAAAGCGGCTAGAAGAACACAGATATCAGAGTGCTGGACGGTCCTTGCTTGAGCCCTTAATGCAGGGGTATTGGGAATGGCTAGTTGGAAGAGTTCCCTCCTGGATTGCCCCAAATCTCATCACCATCATTGGATTGTCAATAAACATCTGTACAACTGTTTTATTAGTCTTCTATTGTCCCACAGCTACAGAGCAGGTAAGATAAATTTCTTAACAGATTTGAGCATTTGTTATGTACCCAAAACTGTAATTGGGATTTTTAGGTCACTTTAGCTAAAGATAATTTGATTTGACAGCTGTTTATCAACTGTTTTAAATACCGTATCACACATACTATTAATAAAGATTATAACTGCAGTCTATTTTATACACTCTGTTTATGAAACCCAGAAGCAAAAGGTGGAATCTGATTCTAGTAGGTAAATTAATGTTATCAGGGATTAACACGTAAAGATATTCCTTTTAAAATCAGTAAATTTTAATATAAAAAAAGTTTTTAAAAATGAGTGAATTTTTTTAAAATATTTTAATAGCTGAATGAAATCTTAGCAAAGTTTAAAATGATCGGAGAGAAAAAGTCTCTAGTAGTGAGATGGCACAGCTGTAAATCAGTTTTATCAAAAGTGGTTTCCTCTCTATTCCTGTGAGAATTGTTCAAATATCCCTTTTCTCTTCCTGTAAATATATGTGACTGATAGGCCTCAGGTCTATCTCTCTTATACTAACAAAGCAAAAGACATATAAGAAAAAGTCAATATAATACATTTCCTGTTGTGTATTCTGCAATGGCTGCTGTTAAGAAGGGGAGCAGTTATTGCTGACGAAGACTTTCTTCCTGGGCCTTCTTAAGCACAAGTCTCTATTGCTGGTCCCTCTCTTACCCTCTGTACCCATCCATTACTTAAAACCAAAACTGAAACTAGAGCTCTTCATCGGAACAAGTAAATCGATATTTATCTCTTTGGTTTTAAAATTTCCTTGATAAAAAGGGAACTAAAATAGTGAGGTAAATGGAAGAGAATCAGAAACATTTATTGTGCCTGTAATAATCCGAGGGATCAGTCCCGGGTAATCAAGAAGATAGAAGGGGATCCTCAACTGAAGGTGTCAGAGGTGATTCTGAACCATATGAAATCATCACGGTCACAATAGTTCTTACCTTGTTTTAAACTTGAAGTAATCATTTAAGTAGTCCTTTCAGATGATTTGTTCTTTGCAGTAAAATTATCACCATCCAACCCTCTGTCTGTCCTTTTTGGTTATCATCAATTCATTTGTTTCCACATATAGCTCTTAAAGTAAATGGCTGTTGAACTTCACAGTTACCTATAAAACACGTTTACTTGTTTTTTTGTCTTCTTCCAGATGTTCATTTTTTTGTCACCCTTGAATACTTTTCTTTTAATTCCTCTTTTACTGTACAAATCCCGTCCATACAGATTGTATATTCATACAGATTGTATGAATATATTTCTGATTTTTATCATTTTCTTAACTATCTTCCTTTATATCAATCAGGAAACTTAAAAAAACAAAACTTAAAAACAAAAAACTTAAAAAACAAAAACCAGTATGACTGTTTAAATGTGTTCTGGGATTCTTTATCACATGTCCTTTGAACTATTTTACCTGTGGCTTATTTGATAGCCACTTCCAGAGGAACTTGGTCCAGGTCTCACACATCCTTAGAGATACAGCAGAACAACGGGGAGGTGTGTTGATTCTAAAGGAAGCTCTCCAACAATCCTAAGCTAGTTCCATGATGGGGATCAGGGACTGAGCGCAAGTTCAAAGGTAGCTCAACCACTAATAGTCATTTATTGAATACATTTATTGAGGAAACTTCCAGAATGGGAACTATTCTAATCACAGAGAACTTTTCAGAATTGCTGCTAGGAGGAATCAAGGTAGAACATGACTCGAACCACTGTTTGGTGCTCTGCTAGGGAAGGTAGTGTCCCACAAAGGCTATGCCTGGATGTATTTATAGCTGCACAGTAGAAATTCTAGTTAGGCTTTAGATCACAGTGCATTAAAATAGGTCATGGCTGTCTTCCATGTCTTCTTATATCTCTGTGATCTTCAGTAAATTATGTAAATTCTCTTAAGTCACAGTTTATCCTTTGAAATTTTATTTTGTGGTATTAAGAGAAATAAAAATTATCCATTTAGAGTGCCTAACATAATGCTCAATAAGTGGTTATTATTTCATTGGTCAAAAACACGAAGTATGTAACATGTTCTTTCCCACAACCTTCCTCTTATCCTGATTGCCCCTAATAATACATATATATGGTATCACAAATTATTTAAGTCCTTATTGAATTTATTTATTTTTTTTTAATCCCTGTTTTGGAGTCAAAGTGTTCCATAAATTGATTACTCAGGGACATTCTCATTCATTTTAGCTCTAATTCCTATGGCCTTGTCCCAGTAGGTGAACATTAAATTTCATGTCACCAGGTATTGTGAACTTTCCATATGTTTTTTTTGTTACTGATTTTCTTTTAATACATTAGAGTTTCAGATAATCTTTCTAGTAGAAAAGAATGTCACTATTGTGATGGTTTCTGCGGAGTTTGCCATTCTTTTTAGAAAATAACTTTCCAGTAGATAAGAAAGGAAAATCAGCCCTTACTTTTCACATTTCTAAGGTAGAAATGTAGACTTAGCCCTTTTTATATGGATACCAAAATATCCTCATGATCTGTTTCTGAGCCAAAGTATTTAAATCTTATCAGCTAGTAGCTTTGGTTTTAGTTTCCTAAGTTAATTTGGAATTTATCTTGCAGCTTATTATATGTTACATATGCTTGAGTTACCTTTGCCGCATAAGATAGATAAGTTGGTATTAGCTATTTTATACACAGGAAAACCAGGATTGAGCTATGTGCTGTTACCAGTGAGAGCTCCCATCAGGTTTAAATATAACTTTTTGGAATATGATAAGAGTTTTTTGTTTAACATTCATTTGTTTTTGTTTTATATTACCAAATTTAATGTTTTTGATCTGATTTGCTAAGAAATTTCTTAGATTTTTTTTTTTAATATAGAAGATTGGAAAGAAAATTAAAGTGGCACATTGCCCATAATCTTACTGCCCAGACTCCTACTGACATTGAAAAGGAAAGGGGAAACATTACATAGTTGGAAAAATTCAAATAGAAAGGAATAAAACAAAAGTAAAATCTTTTTTACCTGACTTCCCTTTCCACTCTTACCTCTAATTCCTCTTCTTGTACATAATGTAAATAAGTTTTTGCTATATCCTCCCAGAAAAAGAAAAAAATAAACACTATTGCATCAGCATATGTACACATTTGTATGTGTTTAAACCCCACAGTTCTGTTTCAAAAGCTTCATAAAACCATGTTTCTTAGAATTTTTTCACATGAGTTGACTCATATAAGAACATCTCTGCAAGATTTTGCAAGTCAGTTCATTGCCTGATTGTGATAAGGTTATTTTCCTATGCTGATTCTTCTCCACCCACCTATCAGGGTGTGATGCTTTCCTGAATGATAAATGTGTTCCTTTATTGATTCAGTGTATCTCTCAGGCTCTTAAACCAGCTGAGACCAGACTTATTCCTGAATGAGAAGGTTTTCCTCCTTTTTTTTTTTTTTTAAGGTTTTATTTATTTGAGAGAGAGAGTACAAGTAGGCAGAGGGGTATGCAGAGGGAGAGTGAGAAGCAGGCTTCTTGCTGAGCAGAGAGCCCAATGCAGGGTTCAGTCCCAGGACCCTGGGATCATGACGTGAGCCGAAGGCAGACGCTTAACCGACTGAGCCACCCAGGCGCCCCTGAAAGCTTTCTTCCTAAAATACTTCTGAGTTGTGAAAGAATGGGAACAAGGAAGAAATATGTAAATATTAGTTTAGTATTCTACAGATTCACAGGAAGAAAGAACGATCTGGAGACTACAAGATTTTGCTTTCTCTTATATATATGTAATTACTATATTGCCATTTTCTAGGACTGTGTGTATACTGAGAGTTGAAGCTGTCTCTGTTTCAGACTAACACTTTGCCCCCATTTAAATCCAAAGTTTAGACCCCAAGAAGTCCCCAGCTTTCTAGTCCTGTAAAGCAGTACTGTCCATTAGAAATTTCTGTGATGATAGTTATGTTCTGTGTCTGTGTGGTCCGGTGTGGTAGCCATAGCCACATCTGACTCTTGAGCACTTGAAATGTGCCTAGTGTAGCTGAGGAACTGTGTTTTTAGTTTTATTTAATTTTAGTGAATCTAAACTAAAATAGCTAATCCAAATATATCTAATAATCTAAACTGAAACTAAAATAATCAAAAATATATCTAATAATCTAAACTAAAATGGCTAATGTAGGACAGAGCAGCTCTAGAGAGTTACTAGATTCCTTTAGGAGCAAGAAGCAGTAGACTTAAAGTCTGGAAGGTGGGGTTCTTAGTCACAAGATTAATCAGTCCAGTGACCTTGCACATAAAGTATGATTACACAATCACAGTCATTGCTTTCAGGGTTTGTAACTCTGGTTTAGGCTATGGTCCTTTTGATAGCTTCAGTGTTCTAAAATATGAGACTCTTAAGAAAATGTTTAAGAGAAGATCCTTACCTTTAATACTGAGAACTAAATAGAATTTTGAAAGAAACCTCTTTGCAGTACAGAATATAAATATTATTTGCAGCTCTGAGTAGTTTTAATTTGCTGCTGTGAGCATTTAACACTCGGTTTAACTTGATAACCAATACCTGAGAAAATACCTTGTGATTATAGAAATTTTTTCATCGCTTGGGCATGGGAAAATAGTGAAAAGTGATAAAAAACACTCTTCCACATTCTTAAAGAGAACACGTCAAATAGAAGTTCCCCTTTTTTAACACAACATTTAAATCCAGTATTAGTGGTTCAGTTTCTGTCTGGGAAAAGAAATTGTTCCTTGAAAATGTGCCCATAAATATTTGAAAAATAATGTTCTAAGCACTCTGTGTACTAGATCATCATTTCCCTAGTGTCATTCCATGGAACGCTGAAGAAGTGTGTTGAAAAATAGGTTACATGCTCAAATAAATTTGGAAAATGGCAGCATATTGTGTCCCCCTTCTTGAATATTCACGGTGTGTATTAGCAAGATTAATGGCTGGAAGAAGTCCTGCAGTAGAGAAGTCTGTTTAACATTGTTTAATCCAATATTTCCCACATGAGTTTAGCGTGGAATTCATTTTCTTCACATAAGACATGTAAACATCTTGAAAGATACAATTTGGGAAGAACTATACTAGATTATTTTTTAATTGACTCTTAAGAGTCTAAATGTTAGGAGGAATGTTAATGGAAGTTACCTAGTCTGATCTCTTATATAACCTTATGAAGTAGTTATCCAGCATCTGCTTAAGCACCCCTACAAAGCAAAGAATTTGATTCTTTTACAATTCCAATTGTCTCAAAAAGTTTTTCATCACATAGCTCTTGGATCCTCTCCCATAGCTTCCAACCAGTAGTATTTCTCTGGAGAATAAATAAAATATCTGTGAGTAAAAATATTATCAATGAAACATAGTAATGAATGTCTTTATAACGCTTACGTTTCTTATTTGTTTCACAGGCTCCTCTGTGGGCATATATTGCTTGTGCATGTGGCCTTTTCATTTACCAGTCTTTGGACGCTATAGATGGGAAACAGGCAAGAAGAACCAATAGCAGTTCTCCTTTGGGAGAACTTTTTGATCATGGCTGTGATTCACTATCAACAGGTATTGTTGATTTTTTTTTAATGTTAATGATTAATAGTGAAAAAATTAATGTGAGAAAAGTGTTGGAATAAATAAGAGGTTTATGGTGTTATGATAGTTATCTGAATAAGTGATTTATATCAAGTTTTAATGTTTTCAAAAGACTATAAATACAGTTAATATTTGTTCACTATTGCCTATATGGGGAAATTTAGAAATTATTTCTACTGAAGTTATTTTTAAATCTAAATATTATTCTTTTGGCACCTATCGTTTTTAAAATCTTTTTAAAAGATTTTATTGTCATTATCAAAAATCTCATAAATTATAGATGAATACAAGAGTGGGAGACTAGGAAATTCGTGGTCTTTATATTTAAATGGATATTCTGTGGATGTTTAAGATTATGTTGTAGACTTGGAGTATAACTGGTAATGGGCTTGGATAAAAAGACTAGGAAGGGGGCATCTGGGTGGCTTAGCTGGTTAAGCATCCACCTTCGGCTCAGGTCGTGATCCCAGGGTCCTGGGATCCAGCCCAACATCAGGCTTCCTGCTTGGTGGGGAGCCTGCTTCTCCCTCTCCTTTCTGTTCATGCTCTCTCTCACTATCTCTGTCGCTATCTCTCTTTCTCTCAAATAAATAAAATCTTTAAAAAAAAAAAAGACTAGAAAGAAATATACTAAAGTGCTAGCAGTAGATGAGTTACTACATATTAGATTATAGGTGATATATCTTTGTACTGTTTTAAAAAGAATATTTTAGTACTTTAAGAATATTTTAGTATTCTTTGAAAGGGAAAAAGATTTAGAAACTAAATGACAGTTTCTATCTAGCCTTCCTGATAGGAATTACACACACATGCACACACACACACACACACATATTTTTACTTAGTTTTTCTGTTGATTTCTTGTCATTTGGCATAGCATTTTAAATATTTTTAAAAGAAACAAAAACCCATGATAATTTTACCTCCTGAACTCAGATTTGCAGATGTAGGTTCATGTGAAAATCATCGTTTTGGTGTGTCCTAACAATAGCCTGCTTAGTAGAGGAGAGTGAATAGCTAAGCACTTATAACTCATAGGACTCAAGAAAAACTCGAGACTTTCGTATAAACGCTTGTTGGGCGTCTTGAAAGGATATTATAATTAGGTGACTATGGAATGGTAGGTATCCTATTTTTTATTTTAAGTGATAGTCATTTTTGTGCTGTAGTTTGAGTTCCAAACTTTTATAGGAAGTATTTTTCTATATAAGTCACCCGTAATTTTATCTGCTACCTAAGAAAAAGATAGCTATGAATCTAAAAAGTGAGTCCTTTTGTAAATTATGTAGGCCTTTAGTTTTTCTTTTTTTTTTCAACAATCACATAGTGTTTAATGTGTTTCAGGCACTGTTTGAAATCCTTTACAATACTGGTATGTTTTATCTGGTTTTTTGTTTTGTTTTGTTTTAAGATTTTATTTATTTGACAGAGGGAGACAGAGCAAGAGAGGGAACATAAGCAGGGGGAGTGGGAGAGGGAGAAGCAGGCTTCCCGCCGAGCAGGGAGCCCGATGCGGGGCTCGATCCCAGGACCCTGGGATGACCTGAGCCAAAGGCAGATGCTTAACGACTGAGCCACCCAGGCGCCCTATTTTATCTGGTTTTGATCGTCATGTTACAAATGAGGAAACAGAGGCACAGGGGATGTTTTTTTGTTTTGTTTTGTTTTGTTTTTAACTCTGGTCTATAATTTTTTACTGTTCATTAGTATCACTGAGTTGGGAGTGTACTCCAAAAAATGCTCAAGTATTTTAGTTGCTTTTGAGACCTTTGGTTCCACTATGTGGTGTAGTGAAAGAAGAAATTGAAAATATGGGGTAAAAGATTATATCCTGCTTTTCTGGTATCTTGGATAACAGAGAGAAGATTGTACATTCATAGCATGTCTTCTTTTTGCCTCATATAAAATCATTCCCAGCTCAGTTAATGTTGATTTTTCAGATTATTCAGTTTTAATTGTGATCTTTCTCTTGCAGTTTTCGTGGTTCTTGGAACTTGTATCGCAGTGCAGCTGGGGACAAACCCTGACTGGATGTTTTTTTGTTGTTTTGCTGGGACATTCATGTTCTATTGTGCACACTGGCAGACATATGTTTCTGGAACATTGCGATTTGGAATGTAAGTAACACTTAATGGTGATTTTTGTTGTTGTTGTTTCCTCTTTAAGATATGGAGAATGTTGCTTTTAAGTATTTCAATATTAGGAATTGATCAAAGCACTAAATTAGTTTAACAAATAAAAGAAATTTAAAACTCATTATTATAGCTGCCTAATGGAACTATTAGAACCTCCCAACCAGTATTTTTTAAATAATATGAAAAGCAGTTGCCCCTCCTCTCTCATACCCACTTGTTGTTCCCTCAGATAAATTCACTGTATTTTTCCTTGTTATTCACCGTAATTCCATGTTTTATTTTGACATACGAAAATGCATTTTCAGGAAAAATAAGATAGTTTATGAGAGCAAAGAGCAACTCACCTCTCTAAATATCATAGTTTAATTAGATTTTATTCTTTTCATATTCTTTATGAATCTATAAAAATCTAAGCTCTTGATAATTCAGCTGTCATGGGGACATACCATGTAGATTACTACCACCAACAAAATGCCCAAGAATTTAAAAAATGAAATACAGACTCCTTTCAAATTCCAAAATGAATGGTTTCTGCCTGATGGTCAGTACTTTTCTGTAAATATTAATGAGTAAACTAGTCTTAGAATGAGGTAAAGGATGGAATTCATCAACTGGTGTTTAATTAAGTATCACAGATCCTGTTTACACTGCTCAAGTTAGTATTATTTTTTTCGTGGTGTAGGATTAAAAGACAAAGAACTTGAGAAAAGACTGAATACTTCATGAAATAGCCAAATAAAAATCTCTGATTGCAAGTGATAGAACATCTTAGCCTAGTCCCTTTATGGTGAATCATTAGTGGATATTTAAATTTTAGAACCCGAATAAACTTAGTTTTCTAGGTCTTGTAAGAACTAGGCTGCACAGAAATTCAGCTGTTCCTTACAAGTTTAGTTCAAATGATTTTTGTTAAACTTACTTAAAAAGAACTTAAGATGTTATTAACTTATGACAGTAAAAATAACTATTAAAATTTTGGATGTTAACTAAAAGACATGTCCTAGAAGTTTAGAAAACATATTTAAAGCCCATCTTAATGCCCTTAGTGACAATAGTGGACATGTGTGTCCAGTTGAAAATCCTGTGCCTCTACGTTCTTCAGCAATTTATAAAATGATCAGTGCTCAGAAAATATTATGGATTTCTGATAGAAAAAAGCAGTAATTGAAAATATTATGTGCAGATGTATTTTTTCTCAATGTTGTTTTTATAGCCTTTATCTCAATAATGTTTTTGTAGTATTTCTCTGCATTGGTGAAACCACAAAATATATTAGACTTCTAAGATCACTTGGATTGCCCTAATTCACTTTTAGTTTTTAGTGATGTTACTGTTTTCAAAAATAGCAGAATTTACAATATCTGAATTTGACATAGTTTGTTTCAGTGGTTATTATCTCATAGTTAACTTTCAAGCCCTTATTTTGAAAGCTTATTTATCATCAGCTCTAATTAATTATTTTTCCCTTTCAAGTAAAGCAGCACCAACCATGTGGTATGGGAACTGAAGGAAGGAGAGCGAAGGAACCATGGAAGGAGGGGAAGAATAAATAGTGTTTTTAGGAGCGATTTGATATCACAGCTTTCTATTTTCCAGTCTTGGAATGTCCCTTGTGGTGTGTTCCTTTAATGAAATATGTACTTGGAGAACTATGAGCAGTTCTATACCGTTAAATCATAAGATACTTGTAGGGAGTGGCAGGAGATAAGGCTGGAGGAGATCCAGAGAATCGGGGACTTCTGTGTCCTGCCAAGAAATACGGACTTTTGTCCTGAATCTGTGGGGAGCCTTTGCAGGACCTAAACCAGAGAAATGACAAAAGGACAGTTTGGAAAGAGCAGGCTGGCATATTTGGAGGGTGAATTAGAATGGGCTGTGACAGAGGTAAGAAGACCTTAGAAGTCATCAGCATCATTAGTGTGAGGAATGCTGATGCCCGAGCTAGCGCGATGACAGCGCAATCCGAGAGAAAGTCATACGTTGGAGGGAGGTTTAAGAGGTAGCAACTGTAGGACCTCGTCTCTGTCTGCATATGGGGAATGAATGAGCGAGCAGGGACTTAACTCCCAGTTCCCCTCCATGGGTGGTTGGATGGAAAGTGGAGAAAGGCACTACAGGCAGAGGAACCTCTGTGAAAGGGAGAGTTCTACTAGAACGTGTATGTGAGGGATTTTAGACATCCAAATGGAATGCAAATAGCTTAGAAAACTTAGAAAGCAAGCCTAGAAAGAAGCCCGTGAAAATTATTGAACAGCCAGAGGAGGCATACCAGAATGAAAAGCCAGAAATTTCAAAAGAGAACAACGATAAATGCTGCCAAGATTCAAAATGAGGACAGAAAATTGTACACTGAATGTGGCAGTGTGAGGCCATCCAGAGTCGTTTCTCTGTAGCAGTAGGGTAAAAGCCAGATTGTAGGGGATGAAAAGTGAAGGGAATAAATAAGCACACATTGAGTACAGGTGACTTACAAAATGGGTGGCTGTGATGGTGGGAAGGAACAAGGCATTTGTTAGAAGAAAGAATACAGGTTCAAAGGAAGGAGGGTTTTGTATTTACACAGAAGAAATTGACTAGAGAAGAGATTGAAGATATTTGGGCAAAAAAGAGAGAGATGGGTATATGAAGCTAGATTGTTGAAAATGCAAGACCAGAGTTTAGGGTAACAGGCAGAGGGGCTACATGGGAGGACACTCTCCTCCTGAGACTCTAGTGCTTCCTTATGATGAGACTATATATATAGAAATATTGGAGCCAGTTTGAATATCTCAGTTTAAATTACATATTAGTATTACAAGGAATTGGTTTTGATTTGGAAAATTTGAATACAATTTTCTGAAATCCTGCATTCATATTAAGGCTGCAGTATTTCTTTTTTAAAGTCAAAGCAGTTCTCAAAACTCATAGAAATGTGCTGTGAGTGCTTACATTTAAGGAGATATTTATCAAAATACCAATGTAATGGCATATGGAATAATAGTGATATTCCTAAAGAATTTTTAAAAATGCTATTTTAGATTTCACATTCTTTTCAAGAGCAGAGAGAATAGACAGGTGTATAATACGCTAAATATTGAAGTAAAGATTGTATGTATGGAGGAGAAAGTCCAAATTTTATTTTGTTTAATTAGAAAATAATAAGATAAACTCTGAAATGGAATTTGACTAAAGAAATTTTTTTAGTATATGTGCTGCCGAAGTGAGCACTAAAGAAATTTTTTTAAATCCCTTGCTTTTTCTTACTCCTTTTTTGGAAAAAAGTGAAAGCAGCTTCAGGTACCTTGGAAATTTTATTTTAAAATATTTTTATTTTAATTGTTTTATTTTGATGTTTACACACAAGTGAAAAAATCACAAGGATTTCTTTTTTATATGTAACCAATTTAGGTTGTTGTGTGTTTAATAACCACATACCATATTTGCCAAATAAGAGATTTTTATTTGTTTTTCTCAGTCTCCTAATGTCACCCTTTTTAGTTGCTATTAAGTTTGCTCTTAGTATCTCAGTCAAAAATAGGCTCCATAATTTAATTCATCTATAACTAAATAATTTCCTTTCAAAGTCCGAAATTATGAGAAAGCCAATGTGATTTGGATACATTATCCCTGAAATTATGAGCTAAATCTTTCAGCACTTTGATCACAGCTGAAAGCTTCCTTATACAGAGAATATTAGTACCTTTCACATCTAGACAGAGCCCCGTCCTCACAGTCCTTCTGGACTGAGCTAGTATAGAGCTCTGACAGAGAGGAGTGCTGCTCGTTGGGACCCTTCTTGGTCTAGCTTAGCCTGTTAGGATTTTTACTAGCTTGGATTTGAAAGACAGGAGGGACATGGGCTTAGAGGCTAGACCTTCACAGAAGGAACAGGTCGGCGGAAGAGGATAAGAATTATGAGTTGAAGCTCATTTGTAAATATTTGTAAAATAGTCTTTAAAATGTTTATGGATTATATTAAATGGAAGAGGTCACGTGTCCTCTCTTAAGGTTTAAACCCTGTATATCTAGATATTTTAAAATCGGTAATTTCTACATATATATGGAATCATTTTTATAAATGAAATGCTTAGAAACTCTATAAACAGTCTCTAATAAAACTGTTTATGCAAAATACTGGCCTTAAAAAAAAACCCCACACTGTGAAAAAGTAGATTTTTTTTTAAAATTATCATTTGCAGGGGTGGGGGGGGAGGGAGGACACTCTTTTCACAAGACAAAAAAATTATAATGAATTGAACCAGATCAGTATATCTTGCCTCAAGTGTTATCTCCAAATTATTGTCTGTTTATCAGCTTGGGCAAGGCCTATAACTTTCATTTCCTAATTTGTAAATCAGTTTTAGATTTGATGGTGTCTAAGGTTCCTTCTGAAAGTCTATTAATTTCACAGATGTTGTTTCCAATGTACTTAATTATTTATAATTATAGCAGGCAGAGTATTTATCTTTATTACATCAATTCATGCTTCTCATGTTTCACATTTACATTAGCTAATACCTCTGCTACCACATTTATTTCTATGTAAGTAGATAACTTCTGACTTTTTCTTTTCTAGTTAAATGAGAAAAGTCAATAGGTTATGTGTTCTACTTGTAGTCTGACAAATCCAGTTCAGTTCTTACCCAAGAAACCTCTAAAGAATAAATATTTGAAGATACCCTAGTAATTAAAAACCGTTAATGTTATAATCCAAACTGTTTGGTAATGTATAATCCACCTTTTGTGGATTAAGAATTAGGAAACTTCCTATTGAATGCCTGTATAGATATTTGCCTCTTTAAAAGTTTAAGATTTATCACATGAACAGATATCAGAGATTTTCCTTTTGGTTTCTAGTTTCCCTATGTATTTTTTATTGTTGGTAATGATCCAGTCATTAGGACTGTGCTCATTTTGACTTTATTAAATTGTTATAGAACATATCTTGAAACACCTATTTATATTAACATAAAGCCTAGATTGCAGTTTGGACTCTGGGATCATCAGGTAAAATCATGGACTAGTTTCTGTCTCCCTTTAGCCTTCCTCAGCTCTTAATTTTGATTACGTGGTTTTGGTTTGAAGCCTGTTCTACACCAGTAGTCTTTTTCTGTCACCATCTGTGTTCCAAAACTTCATTAGTGATTGAACTGGACATTTTACTTACTTTTACCACTAATAAACTAATCCAATATAGTAGAGAGTTATAATGATGGTATGGAATTAAGGGAAGAAAAAGAGGAAAGAGGATAAGATTCTGGGCTAGAGATTATCAGGAAACAGGACAAGGAGTTGACCAGCTGATTTGGTTCTAACCGTATCCAAAGGAGGCACAGTTTCCCCTTGCCCTTTCCACATCCATGTGCTAATTCTACTGAGATGGCAGAGGTGGGAGTGTGACGAGATGTGGGGCAGTGAAGGGGTGCGGGATAGCTTAGTGGTTCTTCAAACACATAGATGACTGTGCCCTGGGGCTTCTGAAAACATTCCTCTCCAGAGAAGTCTGGGTAGGTTCTGGCACTGACGGGACCTATGTTAAAGATAATGTGATTGTTTGGCAAGTAGTATTCACTACTTAGGTGATTAAGAGTTGACTGTGTCTTTAGTTCTAGTGTTACCAGCTCCCTATTTACAAATCATTTATTCAGTGTGTTACACTTAGAATTTTTAAACTTTTCTAATGTTTTGGTTTGGATAAGAAATATACATGTTTGCATAAGGATAGTAATAGTACTGTATAAATTATATCATTGAATCTTTAGATATCTTTATAAGGGGAATGCTACCTTCTAAATCTGTTTTTGCTACCTGTAAGGCTCTTTGGCAAAAGCTCTGAGTAAAGTTATTTTGAAATGTTTGTTTCCTTATGCATAGATTCGATGTTACAGAGTCCCAGATCATAATTATAATATGCCAGCTTCTCACAGGAACCCTGGGACCTTGGTTCTGGAACTTCACGGTAACTGCTAGAATATTCATGCTGTCTAATGAACAGTGGCGTGAACTCAATAAAGACAGCACCTTTGTCATGCACAGAGTAATTAAAATGTAAAACATAAAACATCTTCTGGTGGTATTTCACAGACAAACAGGTTAATAGAAAATAATTTTAATATATATAGGGCAATAAAAATCCACCCTATTAAAATTTTTTGAAGATAATATTTCTGGTGATTTGATGCTAAAAAAAAATTATCTATCTCACTTACCGACTATACCTAATACGATTTTTGCTCTATGTAATATTTTTAAAACAAATACCTTTCCACCATTAACTAGATTTTTTTTTTTTTTTGATATTTACATTTTGAAAACAGAATAAAGCAGAGTTGCCCTTTAGATAAGTAAGTTGAGAGGACTCTTAATAGTAATAGGAAAGATTCTGTGTATTCTCTTAACTCTTTTAGAATATATTCTTTAAACAGTCTAGTACCACTTCTGCTACTGTTTTCGATGATCTTGATTTTTTAAAAAATTCATGCTTGAAGCTATTCTCATTCCTATTTGTATGGTTTATTGTTTTCTTCTCTTAGTTGTGCTTTTAAAACTAAGTATCCTTTGCTTTTCATGTTGCTATAGCTATCTTTTGAATACCCTCCTTTTTCAGATTTGGTTTGTTTTTAGCAAATACATATTTCCTTAATGCTGAGTGAATAATATCTCCTTTAACTCTTATATTAGAATTATAATTTTGACCTTATGACTTTTAAAAGTTCGAAAAGATTCATTAGAAAATGGTTTCCCAGTAGAATAGCCAAGAATCCTTCACACTTTAGTATGAAAGGTTTATTCACAAGAAAAATAGAGCTGAAATTCCATTTATCTTGCTTTCAGGGAGTATTGGGGAACTGTTCATATGGACACCTAACAGATCATTCTAGCAATACAAGGCTGCATTATGTTTCCTATATTGAATCCCCATGCCCAAAAATGTTTCAATAATGTGATAGAAATAGTAAGTCTGGTAGCAGAGTTCTTTCTGAAAGGTATCTTGCAGCATTGTAAATCCATTTATTCAGTGGCAGTAGTGACGTCTTTGGGGACAGATTAATAGTGAGGGATAGTCCACATCTTTTTTTCAAAATAAGTTTAGAATTTGGAAAATACTAAGAGGTACTATAGGTATGATTTAGAAGCAAAACAAAAGCCATTTTTATTTGAATTTACAATGTATTTGCATAATTATTTGTGGGAGTCCTTCCTAGGGTAAAATAATGTGCATAGTTCAGAATGTGTCATTTTTTAGCACCCCTCTACCCATAACCTGTCTTCTGGTACTTTCTTCAAAGACCTGAAAATTTATGCTCACTGCAGTTGTCTACATTTATAATTTTTGATGGCTCATTTATGATTATTATTATTTACCCTCACCAAAGGTCTTTTTTCCCAGTGTTCTTAGTGAAAATAGAATACTGACTAAATTACTTTCACCTTGTTTATGATAACAAAGTACCTGTATTTATAGAGCCTTTCCTATTAAAATGTTTCTAGAAACTAAAGCATTTTAATTTTAATATCCTGAAAAATCTTTTGGAAATACATTCTTTTATCAGTTGCTAACTTGCAGAGATTTGCTTTTAATATTTATTGCTTTAACTGATTTGATCATTGAAATGAGACTGCCATATGTTTCTTTGTGGGTTTTTCTTTTCTTTTTTTACAAAGTTCAGGGGGAAAATAAGCTTAAGAAAGAGTTGTTTATATTTTGTTTCCAGTTAATTTAATTTATTAGCGTCTAAACTTCCTATTCTATTGCCTGTTGTTTTCTACCAATTTAAGGAAAGTTGTGTTAGTAAATAAGCATCATCCTGTGTGGGCTCCTTAGTGATAAAAAGTTCAAAACTTAGGACAAATTTTACCCCAGTTGATCAGTAAACTAAAGAGTTTTTAGCATTGTGTAGGTACAACACTTCCAGATTCTTTCAAGGCTCTGCCATGTATTATCTCTCTAACCTTGAAAAGTCAGTTAACCTATCTGACTGAATTTCCTCATCTATAAAATGGTAGCAGTAGTTCCTACCTCCTAGGATAGTTGTGAAGATTAAAAAAGTCAAAATGTAATGTGCTAACTATAGCACCTGGTGTATAGTGTTTGTTACCACTATTATTATATTAATTTTAAAACCTGTGTTGGTAATTCCCAAGTTTCCAGATTTCTTCCAGAATTGATTGTGCTAGTTTGAGAGGAAGAATAGGTCCATGATCCCTTCATTTAACTCCATCAACATTATTACTAAATGAGGTGAGAGGACTCTCCTAATTCTTCTGTTTCCAAGGGCGTAAGGGTCTGCTGTCCCCTTAAATGTGAGACCTGAACTTGAGTTCCTTTTAGAGGACTTACTGTGTTTTAGCCTTTGGCTGTTTTTGTCTTCCTACTCAAAAATCACTGGATGGGTTGCTGTTGTTTGTATTTTTTAGTCTTCTCAGATAATCGAAAGATCCATGTAGTCATTCATGTGGTAGATAATACGGTTTTAAATAATTCAGTTTATCTCAAAAATAGTTGCTTAGACTTTCTCTGTATGTACCACTTGATTTTTAAAATATCATGGTTATCATTCACTTGTCTGGTTAATGTTACTTAACATTTAGCTTGCCATGCCCAGTTTGTCCCTTATCAAGAATAGAAAGTAAAATATTGGAAGGCAGTATGATCAATTTCCAGGCCAGTCTTCATTGCAGTCTACCAAGATTTCACCCCACCCATGGTGTTTCTGGTATAATAAGTGTTCTGGTTATGTATCAGCTCCCTAGAACTTCAGATCCATTTATAGATAATTGCAAATCTGTAGGTAATAACAGTCAAATTCTTGAATAGGATTCCAGACACCCTCAGTGGATGTCTTTTCAAACAAAATTCTTCTTTTTAAATAATAAATAGCTCACAAGTCAAGTTGTACAAATTTGGGGTTTTTTGACGTTGTGAATTTAGCCCTAGAGCATATTCTATGTTAACCAAGCTAATAACCAACCCAGATTATAACACCATTACATTTACCATGTGTGGTATAACAAATTATGTTTGCAAATTAGCTGCAAATATATATCTGAATGCATATGTTACACGTACAAGAAAAATAGATTAACTTGTCTTATTTCTGATATTAGAGTGGAAAGACATAAAACATTCCGGGAAAAGATGATTAACATGCTTACCAACTTTCACAGAATGTCATTTAAGTCCTTTCACATCCCTGTTATTCCTGAGTCTTGTTGGAATTCAAACCAAATGCATTTGTTAGGTATCTCGCCAAACACTAAAAAATAAAAATGAAATTCAAAACAAATTTTCTTCATAATTAGTTAACTTAGGTAGTTTGGGTTATTACACCCCTGAGTCATATTGTAAACCTGTAATTCTGATGTAATAACTGATCTAGGCTGCCTTTCTGTTGTTATAAAGGCCCCATGAGTTCTTCTCTCTAACTAGAGAGTTTCTGTTCCCTGTTTAGAAGTTAAAATTACTCATATTCATTTAAGGTACCTTGATCTCTTTACCTCTTTGTCAATAGACCATTGAGATGTTGTTAGGAGTGATGGGCCCAGGGGATTTATTATGACTATTCAGTTATTTTGAGTGCCACATTAGAGCCTCCCCATCAGAAGAATGAGGGAGCTTAGTCTCCACAACTGGTTTGCTTCTTTCCATTTGTCTTCTGTGGTAGCCATCAGAATGTTGTTTATTGCTGGCTTGTGGTAGTGATTTAAGTGGATTTTACACAGCAATTGGGGAAGTTCCTTTTGTACTTTGACAACCTATACTAAAATAAAGTAGAAATAAGAAATTATTTAAAGCAGTACCATTCAGGATATTCAAATACCTTCATGGTTATAGAAAATTAAGTGTATTATCATTGAATTTTCCCCCTCTGAAACTTTTAGGCTGTGGAAATCTAATGCTGTGGAGAAGAGATTTGTTTTCCCATATGTCTTAAAAAAAAAAAATCACTCATGTTTTGGATGCTTTTTTACCATATATTCTTTATATCTTGAAGGGCTTATTTTTGGTGTAGTTATGGAGGATGACTTTTTGTTTGTTTGTTTGTTTGTTTTGAGAAGTCCCAACATTTGGGAATTTTATCACCCATGTTATTATTTTGAAAATAATAATAAGGAAGTGACTACAGAAGTGCCAAATTCCTAACTTTCTATAACATTCTTCCTTCTGGATAACTGTCTTTCCTCCCCAGCCAAAAGGAGTGAAATGAGCCCTGTCTTAATACATGTTACAATAAGTTCAGCCCATACTAAGAGACTTCTTAGTGGAAAGGTGGGAAGATGAACTGCCACAAAGCCCCTCTTTCCTAAATAGAATCATTGACTCTTTTGTTCATTGTTAATAGCTTCTGCCTCCTGTCCTCTTCGCTTGCTTCGTTCCTGTCTCTGGGGATGGCCTCTTACTGCACCCTTTTTCATTGACAGTCAAAATTAGAGCCACACCTCCGGGAGTGGTGATAGGCAGTTCTCATGATTCAGAGCAGGAGGGGCTCATCCAGGAGTACTGAGTATTCCTCTAAATCAGATGAGCAAACAGGAAAAAAATATTCTTAACTACCTACAACTGGTAAGTAAGCTTTTCCAGCCTCTCCCTCCTAACATTAAGGCATTGTTGATCTAAATACAATGGCAGTATCAGAATGGTTTAGAAAATTCTGTCTTCCAAAATTTCCAAACAAGCTAATCCATGAAACTTAACCTAGGAATCCCATTTTGGGGCTTTGTAAAGATCTTTCATGTTTCCTATTCTCTTTTACATTCATCCAAGGTACAAAGATTAATTGCATGAGGTTCCCTCCATTTTTATTTTGTAATTCTATACTTCTGGCCCTTCCCCTCCCAAAAGGCTACTTCATATATCCAGAAAAATGTTGTAAGATGTCTACCCTCCTCCACCCAAGACAGAGTCGATCATCTTTGACACCTGCTTAGTCTCCTGAATCTGCTACTGAGTGTAATTCCCCTTATTGGCAACACCACTCATCAGGTCAGCTCTACAGATTCTTTTTAGCCTAATTCGGTCCATTTTTCCCCCCAATAAATGTGTATTTAAAGATAACTACATCACTATATGTTTGCAACTTAATAAGCTTCTGTTCAAAAAACATTCTTGAGCAAACAAAGCTCAGTTTTTTTAGTTGTGAGAGACTGGTTTCAACTTATTTATTATGGGCATGAAAGCTTACCTATCTAGCTCACATTATGTGTTTTAAGTGTCAGTTTTAGAAATGGGGGCTCCATTCTACTCTGGGAATTGAATCCCCTTACTGTTGATATCTATTTTTCTTAGACTAATTTTAAAAAAAAATTACCTTCTTAATAGATAAATGATTCACTTTGTTTAAAACTAACATTATAAAAAAGGTATGCAGTGTATGGTCTCCTTCCCATCCTCATCTCCCAGCTGTCTATTCCCACACTGTCCTCTCCAATAGGTAAGCACTGTTCTTAGTTTGTAATGTATCCTTCCAGAAATTTGTTATGTAATTACTGCAAAAATAAAGATAGAATATTATTTTTCCTCTTTTTTACATACACACACAAAAAAATACCATTTATTCACTCTGTAACATTCCTTTTTACGTAGTATATCTTTGATATTTTTCAGTATCACTATGTAGAGAGCTGCCCACTCTTTTTTTAAAAACTACCAAATATTTCATTGTATGGAAGTACCAGAATTTCTATAACTACTCCCGCACTGAGGGCTATTTTAAAAATTTTCCTACTATAAATAATGCTGTAATAAATAATCTTGTGCACACATTTTGTGCTACCATATCTCTAGGATAAATTCTGAGAATTTTAATTTTGGATCCAATAATCTGAGAATGATAATCTCAAGATTATACGAAGTGCTAGTCTATAGAAGGAAAGGAATACCAGTTTGTGCTTTGCTCCTCAGTCTTTTTGTCCATATTCTTTTTTTTCAGACTTTCAGACTTCTAATTTCTACTGCCCTGTTTTTGTACCAGGTTTGTCTTTTCTTGACTATAAGATCATTTTCAGCAACCTCAAAACTAATTCTTGGCTGCTTTTAGTTCTTCTTTCCAGAGATCTTAGGGTAGTTGACCTAATAAGCATAAGAATTTGGTTGAGAATTGAGTGAAATTTTTTTTTCAAACCCCCTACCATAGAAGGCATTAAATGACTATAACTAAAGGACAGTAAGTTTTATAAGATCTCAGTGATTTATGTTACTTTAGTAAAAACTCACCATTTCCTCCACTTGGTATTACAAAGCACTTGTTTCAAGATTTCATATTATATAGCAGTACAATGCAGTCCTCTCTGCTTGAGACTCAAAATTTAATAACACACATACCCTGCCCCAGCCCCTTTTTTCTTTTTTTCTTTTTTCTTGTTTTTGTTTTTGTTTTCTTGGTGGGAAAGGTTAAGCTATAGTTTCAGCCCAACTTCAATGAGTCAGAAATTTCCTATGGAAAGGAGGGGTTTTTATTGCTCTGTGAAATTCATCAAATTAAATTAAAAGCCTCTGGATTTTATTTGATTTTGCTCATAACACATTTTTGACACCTCCTTTTCCCCTCTCCTCAATATTTGAGATTTTTTTCTATTGTGCATGATAGAGGAATGCTGCTAAGCTTGCAAGTAATTAACTTGAAATTGTTTTGAGTAATTCTGCTTTTTTGGCTTTTTGTACCTAATCAGAATTGATGTGACTGAAGTGCAAATCTTCATAATAATCATGCATTTGCTGGCAGTGATTGGAGGACCACCTTTTTGGCAATCTATGGTAACTTTGTTCACATTGTGTATCCCATGTAATGCATGTTGTCTTTTGCTTGTGTTTTCTAATATAGGATAATCCAGTTAAAGGGTGATATGTAAAATTATTTTATTTTTTATGAAAATGAAAAACCACAGCAATGGTAGGACACAAACGTCTTTTTAGGGCATGGTGAATTTTACTACTTGGAGTTAGGTGGTACGTTAGGTCCGTTCCATGGCTATTGTTTTTGAAGGCTATTTGAATTATTAGTCATCCCATTTTACATCTGAGGAAACAGCAGGTAGTATACCAAGTTAACCAATGACAAGATGAGACTTTTTTTCTCTTTCTGAGCTATATGAGTCTACTAGTTTTTCTATCATATGCTTAAAACTGAATAACAAATTTGGGGTAGTAAATAAACTAGCCCCAAAATAGAACAGATGCTTATTGAAATTGGTGACATAGAATTGTTTTAACAAGCCAGGACTTTGATTTTCAACCTGACCTATAAACACAAATATTTTTTCCACAAATTTCTGAAAGAGGGGACATAACATATATATAATATGTTGGCCAAGACTTAGTAACCAGACTGCCTGAGTTTGATCCAGGCTCCGCTGCCTATTATGTGAACACCATCTGTTACTCAACTCACTGTGGCTGAGTTTCCTCCTCTGTAAAATGAGGACAATCACAGTACTTATTTCATAGGGTTATTCTTTTTTGTTAAATGAATAATACATGTAAAGCCTTTAGAACAGTGTGTATCAATTACAGTATCAGTGAAAGCCGCTCTTACAGTTGGAATTTCTCCTTCCACATTTGAGCACAGTAGTTTGTAAGCCCTGGTCCAGGTAACTGCTGCTCACTACCACCACTGCTTCAGAATTTACAGTTCGTTTGGTGTGATCTAACCAAAAGATGTACTACTCCCAAACAAACGATTCTTAAAGATGCAGATGAATTTTAAGGTATAAGGGAAATTGAACAAGATCTTTCCCATACTTAATTCACTTTATGATGGTAAATTAGATACTTGAGGTGTAATTGACATACTTCCCTGGAGTATTCATCACCAGAAATTGTTTAATGCCTTTTGTTGGGAGGGATAGGGTTGTGAGGAGGGAGGAGATAAAAGAATAAAAATAATCCACAGTCAACCAGGAAAATTCTGAAACTATCCAGTTATGTATATAATATCATGCAAATTCACATCTTTCCTACACATTAGTCTCAAAAGCCAGTAGGGTCTTTAGTGAAATCTAAGATATATTCTAGTGAAATCTGAGCTCTATGGATAGATATATGGACATAGATACGTAGAGAAAATTTTATTACTTTTACTTTCCAGTAGGTTAAAAATAGTTATTTTTTTATATACAGTTGACCCCTGAATAACACAGATTTGAACTGAGAGTCCACTTATATGCAAAAAATTTTCCATACAGCACAGTAAATGTATTTTCCTTATGATTTTCTTAATATCATTTTCTTTTCTCCTATATCCTTTCCTCTAAGAATACAATATATAATATATATACACAAGATATGTGTTAATTGACTGTGTTATCAGTAAGGCTTCTGGTCGGTAGTACGCTATTAGTAGTTCAGTTTTGGGGGGGGGAGTCAAAAGTTATACGCAGATTTTCAACTGCATGGAGCTGGGGGCGGGTGGGCACTCCTAATCCTCATGTTGTTCGAGGGTCAATTGTATGTTGACTTAAATTTTTTGTACCTCTTGACTGTTATGTTCATAGACTTTGTGTTTTATACCAAAATCCTCCCTCTTCCAAAATTTTTTTAAGTATATTATCTTAAACATATATAAATTACCGATAAAGTTTTGTCATACCAGTAACCAAAAACTGATTTCTGGCTTGATCGTTGGAAAATAAGTCAGCATTGGTTATATATACCTGATTATCCTTATCAGTATGGAAATACATAAAGCATTATTGCAAATGAAGTTATAGGCTATACATATATCCTTTTTTTTTTAAGAGAGAGTGCAAGAGCGAGGGGGGAGGGGCAGAGGGAGAGAGGATTTTTTTTTAGAGTGTGTGTGGGAGAGAGAGAGAACACGCATGTGAAAGTGCACAGTGGGGTTGGGGGAGGGACAGATGGAGAGAGAGACTCTCAAGCAGTCTCTATGCCGAGCATGGAGCTCAACTCAGGGCTCTGTCTCATGACCCTGAGATCATGACCTGAGCCAGAATCAAGAATCGGACACTAATTGACTGAGCCCGTATATATCCTTATTTTTTTTAGGTGGTCCCTAGCAGTGAATTTGCTTCAGGTACACTTGTTGCCTTTTTTACTAGGATTTATATACATGTACTTAACAGAAGTGATTTTTTTTCTTTTAAAAGGATCAAATATTTTGTTCAGTCTTTATCGATAATTAATATAATCATCCTTTTTTATTATATATTTTAAAAAGTGACCTTAGGAAGTCTCAAGTCCAAGACTGAAAATCCCCAGGCCCGGCAATCCAGTTCCAGTAGTAGTGAGGTTAGGTTGCAGCAGGGAAACAGATTCCCAGGCCTTTGTCTCAGTGTTACTGCCTATACCGTTACCATCATTAAACTGACAGGGACGGGCCTGACTTCTCTGGTGATATTTGGAGGCTCAGAGAGATACTATGTGTTCTTTGAGCAGTTCCCAGTACAGATTCCCATAATTGACCTCAGACCACCATATTTTTTCTTTTTACTTGGCCCATATTCATCACTGAATATGGTGTTTCTTTCTTTTTTCCTATTTGACAGAGACACAGCGAGAGAGGAAACACAAGCAGGGGGAGTGGGAGAGGGAGAAGCAAGCAGGCTTTCCGTGGAGCAGGGAGCCCGATGCAGGGCTCGATCCCAGGACCCTGGGATCATGACCTGAGCCAAAAGCAGACGCTTAACAACTGAGCCACCCAGGCGCCCCATGAATATGGTGTTTCAAATTGCATTATGTTAGTTTAGGAAAGATTACATGTAATATTCTCACTTATTCGTGTGCCAAAATGGAGCAAAGATACCTGTTTAGGGCCCAGATGCGAAATTTTCATCTCTTTTGAAGTCGAGGGCATAAAATTGACATTGCTTTCCAAATCTTCATAAAAGGCTTTTACTGATAGTTAGGAAGCAAATTTATGGTAACAAACAAAAACAGTACAAATGTCTTCATAAAGCTGATTCCAGATCAGCTGTTTTACAAAGATAAGTGATTTATATCTGCTGCTTATGGATTACCCATTTCTTGCTGCTGCTTTTTTTTTTTTCCTTCAGAGAAGATGGGTTTTTACCAAAGTCTGTAATTAGTTCTTTTGGTTTCGGTTGGTTGTTTTTTATGGAGTTTTTTTTTTTTTTTAAGGAAAGAAATTATTTTCATGCACAAAAGTCAGTGCACAGGTTTACACATTGCAAGACATAAAACAACAATCCATATTGTTGATTTCTGTATCGCTTCCCCAAAAGAGTATATTCTTTTGGAATGTCTTGAAACTATCTTTTATCATATCACTTTTTTTTTTTTTTTTTTTAAGGAGAATATCATCACTTTGAAAGGGACCCACATGTAATCCCCTCATGGTCACTTTCACTGATGTTTGATTATTTTAAATGTAGTAGTTGATTAAATGTGTACTAAACCATGAGATATCTTCTGGAATCCAGTTAAGGCAAGTCTTGAGAGACTTCAGGTGAAGTTTCAGAATTCCCTAGGTAGAACTAAAGACTTACTATGTAGTGTAATTTATTTGTGTCTCATTCTTAAAAGACTGAAGAAGTACCTTTACACTTAAATAATTAAGACATGGTGATTTTCCTTAAACACTTGGTAGACACTGTAATCATTGTTATATTAAATTTAGTTGGAAATCACTTATATTAAAAGTATTTATAAACAATCATTGCCATGTTGTTTGGCAGACAGTTAATAGTATCTAATCTCAAAGTGATACATTATATTTCTGCTGAAATTTGCAAAGCCTATAAGAACATTTTATGCTCCTCTAAGTCTTAACAAATTAATAATTGATATTCTATATTAATCCGAACTGTTGAACCAAAACATGTCCATTGTAATCTGGTAAATCTGAGAATTTAATAATGCTTTTCTATTTCTAACTTTATTTAAAATTAATTACATTGGATTGGTACTATTTAAATGCATAATGTGGTAGCCTGAATCCAGAGGGTTTTCCCCTGGCTGTAGAGCAGAAACCATGACCCAAGAGAGTTCTTACTCTTCCTAGTCCAAAAGACCCCGAGCTCTGATGAAGGTGTTTTCAATATCGGTCCTTGATATTTCTGTAGAGTGGATACATGTTGGTTGCTTTAGACAAGTTCCAAGAGAAGGAGGACAGAAAGGGAAAAATTGAGGAAGATAGAATGTGCCCACCCTCCTTGATCTTGGGTGGGAGGTGAAAATGGTAACAATTTTAGTGCTTTTTATAAGTGGTTCAGTTGGTGCTGAGTTTTAAGGGATTGCATGGTGAGCCTTGGGATTCCTCTCATTCTAGCTTTTCCTTCACTTTGCCTCAGATTTTCTTGTAGCTAGCATCCTTTTTCCTTAGCTAACATCCTTTTTCCTTCTTAATATAGGGGCAAGATGTGTCTTCATATTCTCCCATAGCAATAATTCTGCACAGAGAGTAAGAGAAAGGGAGATCTTAATCTTCATTCCACAAGTGTATATTTAGCACATATCATGCACGGCTCTACAGAGAATATAAAAATCAGTGCAAACAAAATCCTACACTCAGGAGCTTATGGTTTGGTGTATATAGCTATCCTATATGATGGAAGTGGAGAGGGTCTTAAGAATGTTTATGATACCTTCCTCCTAAGTCTGTAGCTTGCTTGCTTACTTTGTGGTCCAAGCCATTTACTAATTTGCCTGGCTTCTTCAATATTTCTGTTTATTCTTTCTTCTGTCAACAGGCAACAGTTTCCATTTACCTAAAAGCATTTTTACCAAATTTTAATTATAGTTGTAGTAGTATTGCGGCACAGATTATTGCTACTCTAGGGTTGGCACTCTATTGGTACCCTGGCCCTAATATAGGCATGCCCCTGTAATGGCTTAATGCTTTGCTTCTTTTGAAATCTGAGGGACTATAGTGTTTCCCCCTTTGCCATACAGGTCCTTTGTATCTGGAGGGAAAAGGAAACTAGCAAGGGTATTAAATTTAAGCCAGGTGCATCAGATTAAGATTGCAATATCCCTAGTTTTCTGAACTAGAGCAGAAAAATCCCTTGGAGCTCAAAGCATCCATGATGTTTATTTTCTCCTTTACTGTTAACAAGTTTTGATTTGGGCTGTAGGGTTTAGAAATGAATTAGGGAAGGAAGAAGGCCATTTAGGATGCTCCGTAAAGTTCTGGGCTTAATTTTTAAGTTGACCTACTTCATTTTAGAAAACTAAACACTGCCATAGTACAACTTGAAGTTTGAACAGTTGATTACAATTTTTTTTTTGAGCTGCAGTTTTGCAAGAGGTCATAGAGTTGTGTAAACAAACTGAGTTCTTCAGAGTTTTGAAGAAATAGAGTATCTAAACATTAAGATTTATGTTTAATTTACCAATTTTACTTGGGTTTTATATGTACAAAAAAAAGTGGGAAATGTGACATTTCCTATTTGGTTTTGAAATGGTATCCCTAAAAAGTATAAACAGCCCTAATTAAAATGTTTTCATTATAAGAACTCATTGCCTATTAAACCCTGTGGGCTTCTGAAATTTTGTACCTATTCTCATTTGTTCCTATTAATAGAATATATCGCTTTATGTTGCTTTATTTTCAACCCATACTGGACACAATGTGAGCCTTCTTAAAAGCTGGAATGAGAGGTGCAAAAAGGAAGGAAATCTTAAATGATTTTAAAAACTTAGTACAAGTGTATTTCATTTGAAATGGTGGATATTATGCTTGCAAGATTGAATACATGATCCCAATGCCCTCAGCCCCCCTTACTTTAGATAAATCAATCCATATTTCAGTACACTATAAGAGTACATTATTTGCTTATTCTGAAAAGGAAACTAAACATGTTAAAATTTTGGATACAAAATTGTACCTGCTGTGATGTGCTTGATGTCTTTTTTGCCCTGTATATGAACGTCTTCTTGGCTGCCCTCTGCTTTTTCAGGCTGCTTGTATCCTAACAGTTGGGAGTTGGGAACTCTTCTGAGTACAACCTTCCTCTTCCATTCCCTAGTTTGCAGAATTTTTAAATCTAGTTGCAGATATTTCTAGTCTTTTATGCTCCACACTTTCTCTCCCGTAACAATTAGTAACAAACTACAGATTTAAAGGCAGAGTTCCAAAAATGTACAGAGAAGGCAAAGTACACTTCATTTATACAAAGTCCAGAAGACAGCCTGTTCCACTGTTGCCAAACTTCTGGGATGCATTAGGTGAACTCTACGTAGCAAGTGGCACAAATTAATAAAGTTGGATCAGTAATTTTTTTAAAGGTTGGTGTCAGAAGTGAGATTAATTTCTATGTAGCCTCTTCTCTTGGTTATATTGTTTATAGTAGAAAGAGGGAAATGTTCATTAATTTAAGTATTTGCTAAACTGGAAGGAATGGAGGATATATGGCAATATGAATCAAATGTTTGTTGTATTTTCTTATTTTAATTTGTATATATTTTAATTGTTCTCTCTCTCTTCCCATTAAAGATTCCAGTGCTGAATATTCAAATGAAAATTTTTCCTGCACTTTGTACTGTAGCAGGGACCATATTTTCCTGTACAAATTACTTCCGTGTAATCTTCACAGGTGGTGTTGGAAAAAATGGATCAACGATAGCAGTGAGTACATGTTAAGATTTCCAGCAATTGTTTATACCAGGACTTGGTTTTATAGTTGCTTTTTGATTTGAAGTGTATAAAATACTTGTTAATTTAGAGTTTCTGCCTAGTCTTAAACAAAAATGATACCTAAAACTTCTCAGTTCTGTCTATACGTGCATACGTTTATATGCTTACATGCATTTTTTTTGTGCATGCACGTTTATACACATATATATTTTTAAAAGTATGATCGGGGGCACCTGGGTGGCTAAGTCGGTCGAGCCACTGGCTCTTAGTTTCAGCTCAGGTCATGTTCTGGGGGTCCTGGGGTCAAGCCCCACATCGGGCTCCACACTCGGTGTGGAGTCTGCTTGGGACTTTTCCCTCCCTCTCCCTTTGCCCTTTCCCCACTTGTGCTCTCTCAAATAAATAAATAAAATTTTAAAGTAAGTAGAAGTATGATCTGCTTTGTAAAATAAACCTGGCCATGTAGCTTCAGTTTGGGCCTAACCAGCCCATGCTGCCTGCTTTCTTCATTAGCTGTTCTGGTATTCAGTTACAGAAACTGCTGGCTGGCAGGCACCATGAGGTTCTTAGAAGTTTGAGCTGATCTGCCTTACAGCAGATCCAAGTGGTATCTGACAGTATTGAGTGCCGTTAATCGCCCCCCCTCTCTTTACTCCACACAGGGAACAAGCGTCCTCTCTCCTTTTCTCCATATTGGATCGGTGATTGCCCTAGCTGCAATGATCTATAAGAAATCGGCAGTTCAGCTTTTTGAAAAGCACCCCTGTCTTTATATACTGACATTTGGTTTTGTATCTGCTAAAATCACTAATAAGCTTGTGGTAAGCACCAGAGTTTTTGTTTTGTTTTTAACGTTCATCTTGTTTTGGTTTTATGGCCCTAGTTTTCATTCCACAGCTTCCCAAGCAGTTCTAGAGTTTGCTGTCCTCCATCAACATGGGAGCTCTTTTTCTCTTCTGTGAAGCTACAACTTGACATTACCAGAAGCTCCGTGGACCTCCGCAACACTTCTTTCTACTGCAGCTTAATTTGGTGCTTTAGTTTATCTGCCTTCTGCAGTCTCAGTCTGTACATTCAAATTAAGGCTCTTTATGAAAAGCATCTTTTGGGGGGCTTCGCTACATGGGCTGTCCCTTTGGTGTATAGCTCTCACACATACTTCTTGTCAGTTTTTTAGTTTTGGAAATTCAACTTTTTATTCAGTATTGCTAAATAATTCTTGAAACTTGTGCTTTGAGCACAAAACTGATTTAACTGTGTAGCTCACAGTTGCTCTAGTATGAAAATGCCTGCATCACGGTTTCTCTTTTATTTGCAGGTGGCACACATGACTAAAAGTGAAATGCATTTGCTCGACACAGCATTCATAGGCCCAGCACTTTTGTTTCTGGACCAGTATTTTAACAGCTTTATTGATGAATATATTGTACTTTGGATTGCCCTGGTAAGTATTGTACCGTGTCCTATTTCATGATTTGGAAGTCACTTGTTTTCTTGTTTCTGTGGGCCAGTCCCGAAAGATAAGATCATATAACTGTAATGATTTGGCATGCCAGAAAACCACAATTATGGGACTTTGCGAGTTCCTTGTGGCTTCGTCTTTGAGCCATTTTTGCATTATTCTTACTAGTCCTGCCTTTGTCAGGGCTTAAAAATTCCAGATTTCTGACTGTAAAGCAGGAGCTGATAAACTACATCCTGTGGGCCAGTGACCTATTTTTTGTAAATAAAGTTTTATTGGAACACAGCCATGGCCATTCATTTCTGTATTGTCCGTGGCTGCCTTCATGCTACAGTGGCAAAGTTGAGCAGTTGAGATGCAGACAGAGCCTAAAATATTTACTGTTTCTCTGAGAGTTTCTTGATCCTTAGTGTAAAGGAAAAATCCGTGAGGAAATTAAGTTATTAAATCATATGGAATTGAAGACGAGTCTGAAAAGAAGGGAAGAAAGTCAGAGAAGCTCCTCCTCTTCACTTTCAGGAAGCTCAGGGATGGCCTAAGCAGGTCCTGAGAATCTAACAGTCTCTCTTCTTTCCAGGTCTTCTCTTTCTTTGATTTGATCCGCTACTGTGTCAGTGTTTGCAATCAGATTGCGTCACACCTGCACATACATGTCTTCAGAATCAAGGTCTCTACAGCTCATTCTAATCATCATTAATGACGTAAACTCGGTGTTATATAGGAAACTCCTGTTTTCTGCAGGAAAGAATCCGAACATATTAAGGAGAATGGGGTGGATAAGAACAAATATAATTTATAATAATCAATGTTGTATAACTTTTCTTTGTTATTGGTAACACTCCTTAACTATCCTGTGTGAGAGTGGGAATTTCAAGTCCCATCTTGTAATTGTACATGTTGTCATACAGGGTTTGGCCCAAGGAAGCATGCAGGAAAAATTGCCACGTGTTTGTAATTATCCTGGATTCAGAATAAAATTGTCCTGGGGAGCTGATCCCCAGTGGTGGAGATTTCTAATGTAAAATATTTGCAGGCCAAAAGACGGTTGCTTTATAATTTTAACAAATCATCATCTTTTAGTGACATCCTTGTTTAGTGTCTTCTCAGGCTTTCTTTAACTAAAGAGCTCAGCTTGTGGCACAGACATATCCCACTAGCTTATGAGATGGAATTAGTGATAAAGACCTTGAATTTGGATTGAAAGGTTTCCTATCTTTACATTGTTGAGGAAGTCATTTTTTTTATTGCTCAAGAAATGGTATCTCTCATGGGCTTGGGAAATCTGGTTAGCATGCAGAATAATGTGGTAACTTTGTTGATCCATTTTATTTTTTTAAATAAATATATGACCTGAAAGCCAGCCTTTTTCTCAATTTTATTCAGTGGAAAGATAACTAAGTTTTAATGTCATTTTTTAAAATTCAAGCAAAACTTATTTCTCTTTAATAAATAAGGAAATTCGGTCAGCTGCTTTGTCATTATGTGTCCCGCGATCTTTCTATTTTGTATAAGCTGTTCAGTTTAAAACCTAGGAGAACTAAAAAACAGGAAACAAAAAAATGAAACATAGGAGAACTGTGTTCATTTTCCCTCTCAATAAGTTTTTCTTTTTGTTGCAGTTGTCACCCTTGAGATTGCCTTTAAAAGGCAGCATCATTTATTTTTGAAGATTTACTTATTTATGTGTTTAAGAGCGGGAGCATGAGCAGGGGGAGGGGAAGAGGGAGAAGCAGGCTCCCCACTGAGCAGGGAGCCTGATGCGGGACTCGGTCCCAGGACCCTGATATCATGACCTGAGCCGAAGTCAGAGGCTTAGCCGACTGAGTCACCTAGGTGCCCCGAGATTATGTCTTTTAGGAATCTCAAACCTTTCCCCCAAATTTTCAAGAAGAGAGGCTTAGGCCTCTCTGGGCAGTTAATGAAAAGTCATACTCCTATTCTGGCTCCGCAGTATACTACAGTTTGAAATGAGAACCAGGTTTCTTCACTAACTATAATCCAGATCTGTTTCCATTGTATGTAGATAGTACAGTTGCTTGAATGGAGGGGGACAGCAGAAAAGAAACTGTTGGCTAAAACAAGGTATCTTCTTCCTGGTTTTTATTTATACCCTGTTTCTGTAATGGTGGGTGAACAGCAGCTGCACTGCCTCAGCTGGCAGGCGGAACTCTGCTTTCTTGCACTCTTAACGCCTCCATTAATCCCATGTAATCCTGAGTAGCAGTGACCGTGAAACCTTCAATTTCTTTGCTAGACTGTAACAGTAAAGAGAAATCTCTGTTTTTGATTGCTAGCAACTTCTCCAGCATCTGGGGTAGAGAAGTGCATGCAGGAAATGCCAGGGCACATACACACATTAAAAAGATGAAAGTTTTGAAAGACAAGAGGCTTCTAAAAGTTTCCCACCCCTTGCAGTGTTGGAACAGAAGTTGCCATTAGAAGTATAGAGGGAAGGGGCACCTGGGTGGCTCAGTGAAGCCATCGACTCTTGATTTCAGCTCAGGTCATGATCTTCAGGGTTGTGGGATCGAGCCCCACATCAGGCTCTGTGCTCAGTACCAAGTCTGCTTGTCCCACTCCCTGCCATGCTCGCTCGCTCGCTCTCAAATAAATAAATCTTAAAAAAAAAAAAAGTATGGCGGGAAAATGGTTGAGGTGACCACTAAACTCCTTTGGACACTTAAGATTATAATAGTCTTTTCTGAAAGGGAAAAAAATGGCATTGAAGCAAACCCTCTACCTATAGCGAAAGAGTTGAACTGGGGCTTCTCAAAATAACCAAGTAGGAAGCTGGATGTCTACAACTGAAGCTCCAAACCAGAAGTGATGGGCAGACAGACCTGTCCATGGAGGCAGCGTAGAGGTCTTTCCCAGCTTCTGGGAACTGAAATTTCTTACCCTCAAGTTGCCCTAGACCGGAGAAGCTTCCCTGGCCAGCAGCCTTTCCTCCCAGGTTCTGGAAGGTACACGTGACTGGAACCAAGAACTGTTGCCCCGTCCCAGTGCTGTTGCTGCTTCAACCGGTGTCCCCCGCCTTCTGTTAGAAGCAGAGCTGCTGACCACATAGCTGTCCCACTGCAGACACAGCCCCAGAGTTCGGGGCCACTGTGCCCACATTCCCCCTTCCCAGTCTGTTTACTCTCTCTCTTTTTTTTTTTTAGATTTTATTTATTTATTTGAGAGAGAGAATGAGAGAGAGCATGAGAGGGAAGAGGGTCAGAGGGAGAAGCAGACTCCCTGCCGAGCAGGGAGCCCGATGCGGGACTCGATCCCGGGACTCCAGGATCATGACCTGAGCTGAAGGCAGTCACTTAACCGACTGAGCCACCAGGTGCCCTGTTTACTCTCATCTGTGCCCTGTGCTCCTGGTTCTCCCCCTGCCCCCAGAGTGGAAGCCAAAGATAACACATAGACAACAAGGAGATTTTCATCTTTATTCTTAGCTTCACATGTCCACAGACTTTTTATGCGGAGAGACGGAGCCTTTGGGCCACAAGTGCTTTCCGTGTTGAGGATTTTATAATAGTGGTTCCTGGAAGAGGGCAGTCACAGCAACTTCTAAAGCTCCGCAGCACCTGTGCTAACTGCGGCCTGCTGCCCTGTGCTGCCCGTGCGGAACATGCCGCTTAGAGCCCAGCTCTGAGCACACAGGCCGGAGCCTTCCAGAGTCCAGAGAAAGCTGATTCCAGGGGTCCCAAACCCAAGACACCGGCTCAAAGCAAGACCTGGCTACCAGGACCCGGAAGAAGGCTGTGGATTCTGGAGGCGGCGGCGTGCTTTGCCGATCCCACCATGCTGGCAGGGGCCAAAGTCCAAAATGGGCCTGTGAGTCCAGTCCCTCCTGTTGACCACAGCTCTTACTTCACAGTCTTTTCCCTTGATTTCTTTTGTTTCTTCTGTTCCTCATATTCAAGTATCTTCTGTTGGAAGTAGCCTGTGGGTTCAGATACAGGTGTTAGAGGCATGTCATCTGGCCAGGCGGACGACGATGAGTTCAGGAATGGAGATCAGAAGTAACCTCTCTGTCTGCTCCCCGTGCTCCCCTGCCACGCCCACATTCCTGTCAGGATTCCCGTATCCTCATGGGCCTCTCGAGAGCCAGGTACTCAGTTTGGCCCAAAACCGGGGCTACACATAGAATAATTAATAGAAATTAGCTCCAGACTAAAAGAGCAACTTGGACAAAATGGCAGCCCAGAGGCATTTTCTGAGGCTTCAGCTTATTTTGGTCCAACCCCACCGACAAGACTCCGTCTATTTTGCGGGCTTCCAGAGCCAATGCTCTTCATCCTAGTGCCACACCTGACTTGGAGGCAGTGACCCTCTCTGGCCTTGGAATGATAGGGGGCTGTCACCGTATACCTGCAGGAGGGTTCCTGCTCTTCTCCGCTTCCTGGATGAAAAGAGAGAAGAGCTGTGTCTTCACAAACTTCTTCACAAATCGGCGGTTGGCCTTGGAGGTCAGAGCCTTATAGAAGGCCCGTTCTTGGAAGTGGCCTTGCCCATTTGCCTCCCGCTTGATATAGGAAGCATAGTGGCCCACTGTCTTGACAAAGAACTGCACAAATGGGCCTGAAACATGCTCGTTGAGCTGTTCTGAAGCTGCAGGAGACACACAGAGGCCATCTCAGAAGAACCACCCACTCCTGCCTCCCGGTGGCTTCTGAGGCAGGCGGAAAGCTCCTGGGGAAGCGGCTAGGGTCGGGCTCACCATTACTGATTAAAATGGGAGACTGGGTACAGGTTCTTCACCATTGCTTGGGAAGACTAAAATCTCACACTCAGACTTGCCCTAGAATCTAGGCCCCTGAGACTGGCCCAGGACTGCTGAGTGAGTGCATTCTAGTTCTGGCTGGGATGGTTGGGAATCCTGCCCTCAGGTTCTGTAGAGAAACCCAAAATAAGGGGGACCCAGGACTTACTCTGTGGCTCATTGGTCCCCTGACCAAGGGAGTCTAAGATGTCATCCTGAAGCTTGGGTGGAAGGATATCTTTTTCATCACCAACCTAGGAGAGGAGAGCTCGGAAGTCAAGTGGTCCGGGAGGAGGTGTGCAGTGTTGGCAGAATGCCTGAGGAGGGCATGAATTCTACACCCCGACTCCACCCCAAGTTGGCCACGTAGGAGAGAAGCAACAGAAGCCGCTTCTTGGCCTTCCATCTGACTGTAAACATTAGCAACTCTCCCTGGTATCCCTGTGGCACGGGGTTTACATTCCTCCTCTAGAGGCACCAAAACCGATTGCCTGGTAGTGAAGCCGTCTGCGTCTTTGCCACGGGCTCCTTGAGAGAGATCTTATTAGCGTGGGTTCTCACCCAAGAAAAGCACTTCAAGTTTGTGCGAGGTGGTGGTGCACGGGAGACACTAGAGCGATGGAGTTGGTGGTGGGCCTGCAGGGGGCCGGAGCCCAGACACTTACCGACATTAAGAAGGTTCCTTCACAAAGATTCACCAACAGGACCTGAAATAAACACAGAACGAATGGCTTTCTCTCTTACCATCAGAGACCTCAGGAGCACAGCACCTGCATTTCTGCCTGTGGCTGCACCTGTCGGCCCAAGTAGGCAACATGATCAGCACCGGCAATTCTCCCTTCCTGCCTGACACCCTCCTTTCTCACCATCCTTGGAAACCCCAGGTCCCTTCCTGGGGAAAGGTAGGAGGGTGTAGGAAGCGGGAGGAGGAGCGCTGAGGTAGGAGGGATACAACTGGGGAAGCCACAGCCGGTCACTCTCCTAATGAAACACTGATCGTAGCAATGGCTCCTATATATGGAACATTGAGCACACGGCACACATGATCAGGCTTTGCACATTTTCTCTCCTTCAATCCTCCCCTCGCTCCTGTAGAGGGAGGCACTATCCCCATTTTGCAGATGAGGAACCAGAGAAGTCCCCTGAGGTCCTACAAGTGGTAGAACCGGTTTCCAAGCCTAGATCGAGCTGTCCTAGGTACTCTCCTCCCCACGCCTTCAGCTCCCTGACCTCTGATCAGATTTAGGCCAGCAATGGACACCTTTTGATCTTTTAATGCTTGCAACAACTTTATGTACGATTGCCCGGGAGTGCTACTTTAAAAACTCCCTGGGATCGTTGGGCCTTCCCGCAGGAAACAGGAAGAGAAGGAAATGAACCCAGGGCAACAGGAACAGGGAAGGAAAGGCAGTGAGGAGACCATATGTCTGCAGGCAGCGGGGAAGGCGCGCACAGGGCTGGCACTTGAGTTCATCCCTGCCGGAGGGGCCCTCCGTCTAGACCTGACATTACAAATTGGCATCCTGCTGGTTAGATTCCAGCCTGCCGATCTGTTTCTTTGAGCCTCAGAGTATTTTTAAACAATTGAGTTGGTTTCCAATATTTAAATTGGAAAATTTCACATCAAATTTGCTTTGGGGGCTTAAGAAAAGTCAGTAACTCTAACACTGGTTCGTCCGCGTTTCTAAAGGACCATGTTCGGATGGAACGGAGTACAGCTGCCTCCTTTGGGCAGGACCCGTGCTCCGCCGTTTACCAGGATCCCCCGAAGTCTGGGTTGGTCATTTAAACGCCTGTTGGACCCATCTTTTCGGTTTAGACTCTCCGTCTTGTCAGTACGGTGAATGATCCTTCTATGCGCCCTTCTTCCAAATAAAGGGAAAGAGGAACCGGCAAGTGTGCCAAAAGACAGAACAGGCAGTGTAATCATTCATCCTCAGGGGAGAAAAGCTGAACTAGTCCAGGCCTGAGACCTCTTGAATACACAGGCTCAGATGCCCTTCTTTATTCAGGGAAGGCTGTTCATTTCAGGGAGCTAAGAATGTGCATGAAGAATTTTTTTGTGAAGTTTCCCCAAATCTTTCCAGTATTACTTTCTGTTGAGTAATCCCTTCCAGAGCTTCTGTGGGCAGAGAATCCCCCCACAGCCACAGTTGGCCCCTGGCCCTCCCCCTTCCTCATCCCCTGCCCATTTCACAGAGCAGCTGCTGAGGACTAAAATGGGCCAAGGCTCTTGGATAGCAGGAGCGGCAGTCTGGCTGGCCTTGGGGTATCTTCCTGCCTGGCTGTCGGGGCCGCCTGGAACTGCAGCATCAGCAAGTTTCATAACTCCCAGGGTTGGGACATTTAAGTCATTGCCAAACATGGGGCTGATACTCTGACCCAGTTAGTCACATGGCAAAAGCTGCTTCAAAGGGCCCATCTACTCAGCACTTCTGAGGAGGGCTGGGAATGGCAAGGAAGCGAGGAAGGGAAACAGCCTGTTTCTTTACTTCCCAGCAACACTTTGTATAAGAAGGGCTTTGGTTCCATCTGTGGTGCTAGGTTCCATCATTGCCTGTGTGGCCTCGAATAAGTCAACTGAGTTCTCTGGACCTCCGTCATTTCTTATGCATTTGGAAGAAGTCCTCCCACCAGGGCTGGTTCCTGCCTCTTTAGTAGCTTACAACGAGACCCCATCTCTTCCCTTGGTCAGCCCTTTGCACAGGGGAGTCAATGGTTAGCCAGTGCAGGCACACCTAAGTAACTCTGGTAGCTTGAGATTATAGTAAGGTGATCTTCGGAAAGTGGCTACCGACAACTCAAAGCAGAGCGCACGTTTTGGGTTGTTTTTCCAACACTGGAGATAACTTTATGGTACCAATGCCCATTTTCACCGCTGAGCCCTCTGGTGTGTCTGGGGCATTGCTAAGAAATAAGATGACAAAATCAAGGGGGATCTGGACCTATATCCTCATTAGCCAAGTGCGCTCTGAGGTAATCAGAAAGATAACTTGGGGCACCTGGGTGGCTCAGTTATACATCTGACTCTTGATTTCAGCTCAGGTTGTGCTCAGGTTTGTGAGATTGAGCCCCACATCGGGCCACGCACTCAACTTAAGATTCTCTCCCTCTCCCTCTGAGCACCCAACCCCCCCCAACCGCCACTTGTGTGCACACGCCCCCCTAAAATAAATTAATTAAAATTATAAAAAAGTTAACTCCTGCTACAAAAATCTGCATTTTCCAAGACTCATAGTTTGTAGGAGGGCTACGTTAGCTCACTTGCAAGGAATGCGAATGAATTCTAGTGGGCTGTGTGTTGTATAGACCAGCTGTGCTTGTCCATTCAGATGAGAGATAGGACAGCCCAGAGCCTGCCCTTTGCAACTAACTGACCTAGGACAGCTGAATGACCCCTGAATAAGCTGCGCCTTACATCCAAAAGGAAATCGTTCAGGAGGAGGAAGCAGCCACTTACTGAGCATCAGTCATGTTAGGCACCAGGCTATGAGCTTTTTGCAGGTTATTTCCCCTCAAATCCCTAGCACTTGAACACCGATATCCCCATTTTACAGATAAAAAGCTCAGGCTTAAAGAGGTGAAGCAACTTGCTCCAGGTCACACAGCTGTTGGCAGCAGAGCCCAGGTCTGACTCCAGCTGTGCCTGGCTCCGGGTCATGCCCTCTTCTAGCACCGTACCTCTTCCATGGGGCTATCCATGACCTGCTGCTGAAAGCGCATTTGGACTCCAACCATGAAGGGAGTGGGGCAGCAGACAGTGTCCAGAAGTCTCTCGGGGACAACGGGGATGTAGGTGTGTGCCCAGCTGAAGGGGTAGAGCAGCGCAGCAGCAGCATGGATGCACTGAGACAGGGTGCTGGGGACAGGGCACAGGGAACACGAGTCAGACAGGCCTCCCTGCGCCTCCACCCCTACACAGCCCCCATGGCCCTTCCCCCGCCAACAGGACAAGCAAGTCTGGGAGCTGTGCTGGTCTCGGAGCTTGTGAGGAAGAGTAGCTGGGAGCGGAGGGACGGAAACCAGGAGAGGCTGCGCCTCATCTCGTCAAGGACAGGGCCTCTCTCTGATCCTTCTTTTCCCAGTTTTCTCTCTCACCTCTGCACAAAAACACTAGTGGCCCCAAAGAGGAGGGGAGAGGAAATGCCGTCACTCCAGCGAATCACGGGGTGAGCCCTTCTATAGGCTCGCCACTGCGCTAAGGATGTGGAGACCAGGAAGTCCAAGGCACTGACCCTGCTTAACAAACTTACAGCGTAGTTAAGGAGACAAACATGTAAACAGTGGAACACAGCAGAGAGGCCAAACCCTATTTCCTCCTTGTGCTTATCCACCCTCACCCCCAGTCTTTACCTCTGGCCCCTCGAGGTTATTTAAAGTTAACAGGTTGGTGCCTGAGTTAGCTTGGGAAATTCCTAGATTCCAGGAACCTTTGCCCAGCGATTGCTAGCCGGAAAGTCCCAGAGAGGTGGCTCCTCCACCCTTCCAGTGAAGCATTCCCTGTGTGATCACTGCCTTGGTCACGGCTCAGGCAGACTCCTCACCCCACCCACCCTCCAACACACACACCCAGCCCCGCTCTCTGTCCTTTCCAAAGCCTCTTCATGGCTCTTCATTTCTCCAAACAACCCTCCTGCCAAGGCCAATAAAAACACGCATGCAGGAACCCTGTTTCAGTTCTTGGTATGGAGCTCGCACTTCCTGAGTTAGAAAGACTGAGTCTCTGAGGGTCCAGCCAAGGCTGAGGCTGACTGGAAGTCCCCTCCCTGCCTGGGCTTCGGGAGCCTGGCAAACTCAGTGTGGGAAGGGAGTGGGGAGTGGTGACCCTCCCTGGAGAAAGTGAGCACCTGAGCAGCGAATCCTGCCAACCTGGGCCTGTATCCAGGTCAGCGGGCACCTGGAGTCCCCCCTCACTTCCTTAACACTGATCTCAGGGGAAAGGCAGGAACCCCAGCCCTAACCACAACAGAACCTTCTCATTTTTCTACAGGGTTGCAAGTGGAAGCGCTATTTCCAGAGCAAAAGATTACACCACTTCCCTTAAGGATTTGGCTCACAGCTAGTGCCTTTTTGGTTATCACTGATTTTGTAGAAGGTTCAACCCACAGCCCTTACTTCCTGCCCAAACTGCCTTTCCTCTAAAACCCATGATATCCACCTGACCCTCTGGCCTAACATTTGAGTCCCTAACATCCTTTTCTTCTTCCCTAAAAGACAGAACCAGGGTTGCCAACCCAATCTCATTGGCTTTCTCCCTCCCCAGAGAGCAATAGACGGTCAGCCTCCCACTGTTTCATATTTTTCTCCTCCATTCTGTCACATGTCTCCCCATGTTTTTCTCAGACTTGAGGCCCCTAAGAGGCAGAGACCAAGACATGACAGTACCCTTCTTCGACTGTGCCCAGAGATACCTTGAACTGTGAACTTACTATTAAGGATAGCAGCTAGATTTTGCACAGCAAAAGAAACCATCAATAAAATGAAAAGGTAACCTACTGAATGGGAAAAGATGTGTAGATGATATATCTGATAAAGGGTTCATATCTACAATATATGAATTCCTACAACTCAGCACCAAAAATTATCATCATCGAGTGACTAAAAAATGGGCAGAGGACCTGAATAGACATTTTTCTAAAGAAGACATACAGATGGCCTAACAGGCACACGAAAAGAGGCTCAACATCACCAATCGTCAGGGTAACGCAAATTAAAACCACCATGAGATATCACCTCACGCCTGTCAGAATGGCTAATATCAAAAAGACAAGAGATGACAAGTGTTGGCGAGGATGTGGAGAAAAGGAACCCTCGTGCGCTGTTGGTGGGAATGCAAGCTGGTGCAGCCACTGTGGAAAACAGTGTGGAGGTTCCACAAAAAATTAAAAATTGAAATACCATACAACCCAGTAATTCTGCTGCGTGTGTACCCAAAGAAAACAAAAACACTAATTTGAAAAGCTATGTGCACCCTTATGTTCACTGCAGCACTATTCACAATAGCCAAGATACGGAAACAACCCAAGTGTCCATTGATTGATGAATGGATAAAGAAGACGTACATACAATGGAATATTACTCATTCATGTGAAATAATGAAATCTTGCCATTCATGCCAATGTGGATGGACCTAGAGGATATTATGCTAAGTGAAATAAGTCAGAGAGAGAAAGACAAATGCCATGTGATTTCCCTTCTATGTGGCATCTTAAAAGTAAAACAAAACAAACAAAAGCAGAAACCAACTCATACATACAGAGAACAAACTGGTGGTTGCCAGAGAGGAGGTGTGAGGAAGGATGGGCAAAATAAGCAAAGGGGGTTAAGAGGTACAGACTTCTAGTTATAAAACAAATAAGTCGTGGAGATGAAAAGTACAGCATAGGGAATATAGTCGATAATACTGTAATAGTATCGTATGGTGACAGGCATTGACTACACCTATCTGGGTAAGCACTGCATAATGTATAGAATTGTTGAATCAATATGCTGTACACCTGAAACTAACATAACACTGTATGTCAACTATACTTAATAAAAAGTAATAATTAAAAGAATAAAAATAAATAAAATAAGTAAAATTAAAAGACCCCCGTGGAAAAAAATCCCAGCTAGCTCTTACCAATATGTGTGCACTTGGGAAGGTGGTAGGTACCTGATGTGCACTGTTTCATTTAACCCTTGACACAATCTTATAAGGTAGGTACAATTGCTCTCTTGATTTTACAGATAAGATCATGACTTCAAGAAGTTAAGAAACTGACCTAAGGGGAAGCATACAGCTAAAGGTGGAAGGATATATTGGATTTGAACCTTGTTCTGCTGATTTCAACATCTCTGCTTTCAACCACTAGAGAATTCTACATATCCTAAGGTCAAAGACCATGTCTAGTTTGTCTGTATCTTCCTGATGTTGACACACAATAAATGTGTGTTGAATGAGTGAATAAATGGATAGATGAGATGTCTTTGCCCTTAAGGATGACGGGCTTGGCCTCCATACCAGCATACATGCCTTCTCACCCTGTCCTGTGCCCTGCCTCCCTCCCTAAGCCATCAGGAGTAGAATCGCATCTGCACCCACCCTGACTGGTCCCTGCCTGAGCTGTCCCAGAAACACTTCAAGCCCTGCTCAGAGCTAAATCTGGAAATTTCTTTAGGCTTAGGAAGCAATCAAGTTTGGAGGCAGAAGCAGGGGAATTGCAACAGCTGTTTCTCCAGAAGGCTTAGTACAAAATCTGACCTTGGAGGCACGCAGGTCCTACAGCCCGATTCCCTCAGAGAGCCCTCCAGCCTGTCCTCTGAACCCGGGGGTGCCAGTCAGCCCAAGAGAGCTGTTCAGCGGCTGGACCCACCTGAGACCTTCTGCCAGAAAGATGATTCTTCTCTCGAGCACCGCAGAGGCAAAGATCTGAAGGATCTGCTCAAAACGGAGACAGCGCAGCAGAGAACTGAAATCCACGTGTTCGAGGTGGGAGTCTAGGGGCCGCGTCAGAGAGATGAACTGCAGGGGAATCGGAGAGAGGAGGCATCGCCACACTGAAAAATCCCAGGCCGCGAAGGCTGGGCTTCCAGCCGCCTCCACTCCATTCGCCCCACCGACGTACATCCGACCCCGCCCCTCCCCTCCTTTCCCTGGCGCTCAGGGCCCTGCGGACGGGTCTGGAGCCTGGCCCACAAGGCCGGCCTGCGCCCGCCCCTCCACGCGCTCTTCCTGCCCGAGGGCCTTCGCGGCTCAGGCCCCTTGGTCTCCCCCTCCCTCCGTCTCAGAGGCCCCCTCCAATTCGATGTGTGTTTTCCATCGTGTTCTCAGGAAGCATCCCATGCCTTCCCATTCATCACTGTCACGCCATTTTAAGTAATACACTTTCCTCGTGCGTTTACTTATTGAACATCTGTCTCCTCCGCTAGACTTTAAGCTCCAGGAGGTCAGGAATCGCATTCATTGTATTCACCATTTCATATCCAGAAAATAGTACAACTTGGCGCATGGCAAGCATTCCGTGCTTATTTTGGGAGAAAGGGGAAAAGCCTAGCCCCTCCCCTTGCCTTTAGGTGGGGAAGCCAAGGTTCAGAGAGACACACGGATACTCCGCAGTCCCCAGGGTCAGGACTGGGATTCTTAAAACAATGTCCTACTTGTGCCTCGGTCTGCGTAGTGCCTGCAACTGTAGCATCCCCGTGAGGCATGGGTGGGGACGCACGGGTGGGGATGGATGATAAGAAGTAGACGGGTGGAGGCCATCAGGTAGAGATCCTGGACACACAAGGGAAGATGGGGGCGGGGGGGCGAATGGGGACAAGTGGCAGTTTGGGGGCTGTGGGCATCGTCCATTCTAGCACCAGGAACCTCAGCTTACATGTTTTATTATAAATACAAGTCTGGGCGGCTTGAACAGTAACGAGGTGCTTGTGAGCTTCAGGTTGGGAGGATCAGAAACCGTGGGTCTGATTCTCAGCTCTGTCGGTAATTCCAGTCGGGCCCCCGTCCCTGCCTGGCTCAGTCTGTCTGTGCTAAGCCGGTGGATGGCAGGACTGAGAGAGCGGTGCTCCCCCCCCCCCCCACAAGCCTGCCCTCTACAGCCAGGGAGGGGCTCATGTACTCAGTACCCCACCTCCGTGCCCGAGTCGGGGATGAAGCTCTTGAGGGTGACGGTCTTCCCGGGAGCAGGGAAGGCTGCCTCTCGGAGGCCCTGCATGAACGGGTAAATTACCGCCATGGAGATCTGGTGCCTCTTCTCTACCTCATCCAGGATCTGAAAGGCAAGGTATGGATTGTGGGAGGCAAGGCCCAAAGGGAGCCAATGGGAGGCGGCAGAGGCCCCACGTATGAGCCTCCCCCCTTCACTACCCCACCAATCCCACCCCTGCCCTGGTCCAGCCAATCCTTGAGGACCTTCCAGGCCCCTCCACCAACTGCTTCCCTCTCCTCCCTGGCGGAGCCCAGTCTGCTGTTTATCTCCTGTGCCAGACGAGACCTGCCGCCTTCTTCCTCTTACCTTCTTTACCAGGTCCCATTCCTCCTAGCTGCCTTCCCCCCCGCCCCCCAGGAGTCCTCCCACAGCAAATCATCATCCACGATGGTACCATGTCCAGTCATGCTGGACGCAGTGGGATCCTCGAAGCCTGGGCCTCTTGGGTGACACTCGGCCCTCCTACTTCCACTGGAGACTCCCCAGGGCCAGGGCCAGACTCCATCCCTCAGAACACTCCGCCAAGCAAAGGTGACAGCGTCCCCTCCTCATCCTCCCAAAGGCCTGCTAGGGGCAGAGCACACTGAAGCTCTTGCGTGGCCACCAAGACGCACCCCGTCCATTCTGAGGACTGACTCAGGTGTACTGGCGCTCCAGTTACTCCAGCAGGAGAAGCCCTAGAGAACTCCACCCTCCAAGGAGTCGGGGGGGAGTCTCGGAATAGTATACTATGACCCTGTATAGTAACTATCTTCATTATTTGTTCAGTGTTCCGCGTTTCTCACATCACTTCACTGGAGCCTCGCGCCAGACCGTGAGTCAGGGAGGTGAGGGATCATTGCACAGCGTTGCCAGATGAGGAATGGGAAAATCCCGCCTTCTAACCTGGGGGTCTCCCTGCTGTCCTGCTCCAGGTGCTTTCTTCCCTGACCAGAAGGGGAGCCTGGGCTCTCTGCAGGGGAGACAGGCCCCTGGGTTCAGCACCCACTTTTCTCTAAAATGAAGCTGAGCCCAAGCTCCTCTCTGCCTCAGTTTGCCCAAATGTGCCTTGGTTTGCCCCCGGCTGTGAGGGAAGAGCTCCGCTCAGGGCCTGGGGAGCACAGACAGGTCAGGGGGCAGGCAGACCTGGGAACTGAACAGGCCCAACAGGCCCCGAGGAATCCCGCTCCACCTCTACCTTGGAGAACAGGCCGAAGCAGCCGATGCAGCTGATGATGCAGTACACCTTGGGAAGGCGAGGGCCGCGGCCGGCGGGCTGGGGAGGGACAGAGAGGCTCCTTCAGTGCTGCAGCCTCCCCAGGGCTTCTCCCAACTGCGGCTGATGGGGCACGAGGCTGGAGGCTGGGGCGGGGGGGCTCACGGGGGAAGGGGGTGGGCAGAGGTGGGCAGAGCTTCTGTTTGTGGCACGGACAGCAGGGAGGCCAGAGCAGCCACCCAAGTCAAAAGCAGATGGCCTGGAAGGGGCCAAGCCCTGCCGCCACCAGCACCAGCACCATCTGGGGTCCGCAGAGTAAGGTCCCCTGGAGACGAGGGAATGGCTAGAGATGACAGCACTGGAAAAGTGACTTGGAGAACCCTTTCAAGACCCAAGAATCATTGTCTGAATCCCGGTCTACGCTCTGGGAGGCTCCAGGGCCCGAGGCAGCTAGGCCTGGGTACAGAAGCTAGAGGGAGGATCAGGTAGGAGCTTCCCACCGGGCGAGCTGTTGAAAGCCTGGAGGAGAGCAGAGACCACAGCATGGCCAGCGAAGGTCCCCTGGGTGGGGAGAGAGGGGCCTGCGTCCCCATTCCTGCAGGGGTGCAGAGGGCACCAACATGGCAGCAGGTGCTGGGCTGGGCTCTCCCGGCAACCACCGCTGCCAGGGAGCCTTGGCTTTTGCAGCTGAAGCTTGAGCAAGCCCAGCTGTGGAGCGGAGCAGGACACAGAGAGGAGGGGGCAGTTCTGAGTGGCACAGACCAAGAGGCGCCTGCAGTATCCGATCTTCCTGCTCCCATCCACATTGGTCAGGACGAAGGAGAAGGTCTCCCTGAGGAGGAGCAGACATATGGTTTGCATTTACTCACCAGATCCTAAAAGAGGAAGGCGGTCAGCCTCAGACAGATGCTGAGGGGGTCAGGAGGGCAGAGGGGAGCTGCTGATTAATCATGAGAGCAATAATAACATCATAATTTATTATGTGCTTATTGGCACCCAGCTCTAAATACACCCCCTCATTTAATTCTCAAAACAACGCTTTGAGGTGGGTTCAATTACTATCCCCACTTTAAGGACAAAGGCACCGAGACTGAGGAGGTCGTTCTTATCCAAAGTCATTTGACTCAAAAGTAGTAAAGCCAAAATCTGAACTCAGGCAGCCAAATTCCAGGAGTGATGCCGAAAGGGACTTTGCCACTTTGCCTTCTTAGAAGCCAAAGGCCTTCCCTAAAGTCCAGCTTCTGCCAGAAGCAGTCAACACATGGTGACCGTCATTCCCAGGACAGGTGAGAGATTCTTGCCCTTCTCTGGACACAGGTGACTGACTGGTCAACCTGGTTGGCCAAGACCGTTGGCCTTGGGGGACTCCAGGCAAGATGCTTGTAAGTGAGTCAACTCCAGTCCCCCCGCGTCAGGAAGGAAACTGGCATACACAGCAAGGGAGGGAGCCACAGGGCCCACAGAGCTCACACCTGTCTCTTCTCCCCCATTCGCAGATTCCTCCGTCCCAGGCCCGAGCAATTACCTGGGATACTCAGTGAGCGGTGCCCACTCATTCCCATCTGGGAAGCAGAACAAGGGGATGGCTCCGAGCAGCCGTTCCTCCTCCTCCTGTTGGCCCCGAAGCAGGTTCTCCCGCTAGAAGGAACAGGAAGGGAAGCCAGTGAATTGTGGAGGTCGCGGCAGGTGGAGAGGGCCTGAGCGTTGGCAGGCTTCTTTTGAGGCTCTAGAGCAGTGTGAGAATAAGCCTTCCTGCTGGCATGGGGGCTCAAAGTGTGCCTCCTACCGTCACTCAGCACAGGGGCTGCCGTCTGGGGCTGGACCCACCCCGAGGCTGAAACAGCCCCTCCTAAGGCCAAATCCACACGAGCCTGAGTTAGACATCAGGATCCTTAGGACCCACATAGGCAGGAAGGAGGCCAGGGCCTCCCTGAATACAGAAAGGCCCAGAGGCTGCCTGGCCTGCTGGGAGGGCCAAGTGAGAGAGCTCCCACATGAGAGAAGAGAAGTGGCCAGCTCAGCTGCTGAACCGTCGGAGTTAACAAGAAGGATGCCCTCTCCCCACCCCTTACCCTAGCCCAGGCGCAGACAAGAAGGAGCCTGGTGTCTGGGCTGCGGCCATAGGCTGAGCCTGCCCACCAGCTGTGAGCCGGTCCCACCCTCTCCTTCCCACCCACCCCAGGGAGGGGAGGCCTGCAAGGAGGTCTGGCAGAAGGCAAGCCTCTCTACAGAGAAGGGTGACTGAGGACAGAATTTGGAAGAACAAGGAGGCCCCAAAAGGGGCAGAAGAACACGCCTCGTTTCCTGGCTAGGGAGCCCAGGTCAGTTCCTCACAAAGAAGCCAGACCTAGATCCTGTGGGTGATAACAGGAAACCAGGCTGGGCCTGAAGGAAGGAGCACGGAGCACAGGGCGGCTCTAGACTCAAGCCCCGGCAGGGTGGAGTGGGAGAGAGGCTCCTCTCCCTACCCCCACCGCCTCTCAAACACCCAAATCCTGTCTCCCGCTGCCCCCTCCTTCCAACCTTACCTTGGGAAACTGGTAGGTGATGGTGGGCTCATAGTCAGCCCCTGAACCCTTTTTTTTGAGGGAAACCACGAGGAGGTATTCAAAGAAGTGTTGCCCTCCAGCAAAGGGGGGCAGACAGTGCTCCTGGGCCCTTTCCGGCTCCTTTGCAGCGTCCCTCAGATTGTCCTGGAGAGATCCTGAAACCAAGACACCAAGGCCCACTTGGTATCTCAGTGGCCCGTGCCCCAAGGGGTCTGCGTGGCTCCAGGCAACTTTGCTCCTCGGGGCCGCCGTGCCAACGCCAAGGTCCCCGGAGCCTGCCTAGACCCAGGGCCCGGCACAGGCTGAAAGCCACCTGGGCAGTTTTTGTGCCTGCCCTGGGAGATTTCTGAAAGCACAGGGAGCCAAGAGGAGGACAGAAACCGCTGGTGTGGAAACCAAGGACATGTACTGGGGAGCCACTCGGGAGGCCCTCTGCCCCAGAGGCAGAGACGGTGCCCACCCAGAGGCGCCCAGGGCAGGACCTGAAGCAGTAAGGCCTGAGCGGACATGGACCCGAATCAGAACAGGTCCCGGGGCCGTGTGTCTGTGGCCACACCAACCCCGTGGCTAGCACGACCAGCTCTGAAATCTAATAGGGGAAGCATCCCGGCCTCCTCACATGGGGGACCAGGTGGAGGTCGGGCTATAGAGACTCTACAGGAAGAGAAGGAAGAAGCAAACAGCCCATCAGAGGGGTCACCCTAGAAAACAGGAAGTGGGCAATCCAGTCCAGACCTGCTCGGAGTCCAGGCAGCCGGTTGCGGAAGAGCCTGAGCATCCCTACCACTTGTCCTTCCATCTTCTCCAGCCTGGGGTGGGGTGGGGGGGTGGGCAGGCGCATGGAGCGCTTCCCCTTCCTCCAGCACAACCTGGCTACAGAAAGCCTAGGAGAGAGGCTGCCGCTTCCGTCTCCAAACACAGCTCCATGCAGCTACCCCGTGTGCTGCCTTCCAGATAGGGGAGAGCAGCTTCCATGCTGAGCACCCAATGATAGAGCAAGAAGGATGTGACGGGACCCAGGAAGGCAGCCGAACGCCCGCGTTGATAGAGGCAGCATCCTGGCACTGCGGCTCTGACCTCAGCTCCTCCCAAGAGCCCCAAGGTGTGGCAAGAAAAAAGGTCATGAGCAAACACCTCTTAGGCCCAGCTGCTTCTGGGTTAAGGGCTTTGTGCTGCAGTCTGCGCAGTGGGTTTATTTACAACCTCGGGACAGTGAAGAATGCCCAGCAGCAGCAGACTGTGGGCACTGGAACCACACCAGCCCCAGGACAGGGATCTGATATCCCCGTAACTTTGACTCCTGACCTTTCACATCTCAACTTGATTCACTACAGCCAAAAAGTCCTGCAAGGCCCCCCTGCTGCACGCTGAAGCTTCCAGAACTTCAGGACTGCAAGCAAGCGCAGGAGACCAAAACTTCCCCACAGCCAGTAGGCCACTGCCTCCCTTGATTAAGATAAATAGACTCGGCCCATTAATTCTCTACATGGAAAATTTTTTCTAGCAGGAGAGTTCTGGAAATCGATCCGAACCTAAAACCCTCCTCTCCTGGAGGTAAAAGAAAGAGCAAACCTATCTCTGAGCTGGAGAGTTCCTGATATGTCAGGATGATCTACAGTGGTGTATCTCTCACCACCTGCAATATATCCTTTTTATTTTTTTAAGATTTTATTTATTTGACAGAGAGTACAAGCAGGGGAATGGCAGAGGGAGAAGGAGAAGCAGGCTCCCTGCCGAGCAGGGAGCCCGATGCGGGGCTCAATTCCAGGACCCTGGGACCATGACCTGAGCCGAAGGCAGACGCTTAACCGACTGAGGCACCCAGGCGCCCCCCTGCAATATATCCTAAGACTAACTTCTCTCAAGGGACTGGCTCCAGAGCTCCAGCAAAGAATCCCTCTTCCCACATAGGAAGCACTGACTCAGGACATTCTCCCTGGCCCCAGTAGGGGACTAATTGCATCAGCAGCCTGAGGCTCACTCAGTGACAGTGGAAAGCAACCGGGGTGATCCCTGCCCAACCCCCACTCCTGCTCAGCCTTTTTTCCCTGTTGGGTCAGGTCAATAGTTCTGCCCAAGCTAAGAGCAGAACAGCTGGCCCCCTGGGCTCTAGTGGTGTCTCGAGGCTGTGTCTGGAGGCTGGGGAAAAGAGAAAAATAGCAATAAGTCACCTGGGCTTTTCACATAAACTTCTGAATGAGTAAATGCATGGGGTAAGAGCCAGGAGGCAAAAGCGTTTGGTGTTGTCTGCCACTCCAGCAAAGAATTTGTAGCCTTCCGGCAGAAAATGCGTTGCTGGGATAGGGGGAGATGGCTGCCTTGTTCTTAAGAGCTCCAGACCAGGCTTCTGTGGGACTAGTAAGAGCCAGTACTCAGGGGCCCAGACATGACTCCTGGGGAGAACCCCAATCACAGTAAATAAGGATGTCACAAAGGCTGTAATGATGAGGACAATGACCCAGAACACTCAGAACTGTCACCACGCCTTACTCACAACCTACACAGACTTGTTGCACAATCCTCACCACCTGTGTAAGGAACAAGTATCTTCCTGATACAGATGGGGAAACTGAGGCACAGAATAATTCAGGGACTATTTAGGGACTATTAACAGAGTCTGTTTGGAGTAGGAATTATGACAGTTCCATGTCTATGCTCCTGCATTCTGGATGCAGTACACACCAAACATCCCACCAGTGTGGGGTGCCTCCTGTTTGCAAGGGTCTTTGAGAACCCAAATCTTTTCACTGATCATTCCAGAACCTCAGGAAATTACTCCTTTCCCTAAACCCTTTGGGTTGCATTTTCAGCCCATTTCCTCCTGCTTTATCAGGAGAGCCAGGAGAACAGCAAAACTCATAAAATCAAACAAAAGAAGTTACTAGACTTTTGGGCTGAAGCCCAAGAAATCCAGAAAAAGATTGCTTTCTTCTTCCTTTCAAAGAGGTTCATCAACAGAAGAGAAAAGCAGAAGAGAAAACACTCCATCGTATTAATGTAGGTCATCTCACTTAATCCCCAGGGCCCTGGAATGAAATTCCTGTCCTGAGTTTTTAGCTGAGGAGGGAGTCACCCTTTCTAGGGAAGTCAGGAGTCTGGTTACACTTGTTCCTCCACCAGGAAGCCCCTCCCACAGGCACCCGAATAAAGTTACAGAACCAGCTAGAATATAGGTGAGGGGACTTTCTGGAACTTTGATTTGGAAAGCTGGCCCTTCCTTTTCTAGTTCAGCTGCTCCCAACTCAGGACCACCACCACTGCCACATCTTCCCAGCAGGATGACTTACACACACATGTACACCCCCCCCACACACACACACCCTCTTATCACACAATTGGCCTGAGGCCAAAAGGGCAAAATAAGATGGGGAACTCCCCAGAAAGGTGGAAGGTGTTATGGAAGAAGAAGAGGGCACACTCGCCTGGCCTGACAGGTGGCTGACCTTGGGACAGGTAATCCAGGCTGCTCATCTCACAGCTACTCCGTGCCCAAGAAGCTGCTCCAGGCACAATCACCAGCCCAGTTTAAGGGCTGGGGTGGGTGAAACAACTGGAATGTCTCCTCTGGGCTGCAAAAGGCAGAACTCTTCCATTCAGGGCGCCTGGGTGGCTCAGATGGTTAAGCGTCTGCCTTTGGCTCAGGTCATGATCCCAGAGTCCTGGGATCGGGTCCCGCGTCAGGCTCCCTGCTCCTCGGGAGCCTGCTTCTCCCTCTGCCTCTCTCTCTCTGTCTCTCTGTCTCTCATGAATAAATAAATAAAATCTTTAAAAAAAAAAGAACTCTTCCATTCACACGGATTTCCCGAGGGTTAGGGGAGCCCAGGAAAGACCAGGCCAGTACTCTCCGGAGAAACGAGGACACCAGGCGCGCCAGAGTAGCTGAACTCTTTTCCAGGCATTGCCGTTCCAGGCCCTGCCCCCACTCTGGTCTCTGACCTCTCTGCCTTCAAATGACCAGATACTGTAAGCCTGGGTTTAGGGAGAACAGCAAGGACTGGGAGTTGGCGGGGGGGGGGGGGGGTGTAGGAGTGATGGTAGAAGGGGCGCTGATCTCATTCCCAGATCTCCCCATTTCGGCGGCCTGGAGTAGGAAGGGGTCTCACTAAACTTTTTGACTGCCAATGTTAGAAAGCTGGGAACGGCCCCGATTTATTTTCTAATCGGCTCCTTTCTCCTCAGTAGGTGGGAACTCTGGGACAAGTATCTGAGGGTTACTGCTACCCAGCCACAGGACTGGCTACTGGCAAGCCGAAATAAATGTTTGTTGAATGAATGAAAACATGAAGGAACTCCTAATTGCGTTCTTGCAAAGCCCAGTACCCCTGCTAAGAAGAAAGGGAACGAAAGGTGACTTCTAACAGAATCCCCACAGCCCTGTAATTATTCTCCCCTCACCTGGGGTGGGGGCAAGAGGGGTGGTGGCGGGTGTCAGGAGCCAGGGGAGGCGTGCCCTGTCTGGTCCGCACACTCTAAGGCAGCAGCGGAGCAGGCTCTGTCCCAGGTCTGCTGGGGGCCACGCTCTCCCCGGCCCTGCCGCCCGCAGGTGGGGGTGGTCACGTCGGGGAGCCGAGCGGCGGGGCGGGGCTGAGGCCGGGGCTCCGGGAGGGCGCCTCAAGAACACTGCGGTTGCACCACAAGCTTCCTGGCTGGAAGGACACGTGGCCCCGGGGCCCCACAACGTCTTCCTTTGGCCCGCCGCCTACCCCCTCGCCCCCAGGGACCTGGCCACTCCTCTGACCTCCGACCCCGCCGCCGCCACCTGGCCCCGTCCCCTGCACCTGCACCACCCCCCACTCCGGCTCATCTGGCGCCGGGCCTGCGCTCCTAGTGGCCCTCGGACTGCCCCCGGAGCCGCCCCCCGCGCCGCGCTCCCCCGGCCCCCGCCCCGCCAGCCTCGTGGCCCCGGCCTCGGGCGTCCGTGCCGCCCCCGCGCCCCGGCCCCGCACTGACCCCCGCGGCCGCGCTTCAGTCTCAGGCTGGCTCGGAGGCGGCGGCCGAGCCCGTCCATGGCCCGGCGAGTGCCCGGCGCCCGTCCGGGGTCCGCGCCGGCCCCGCCCCCAAAGCTCGCCCTTCGCGGGCCCGGCACTTTCGCTTTCACGCGGGGGGAGGCCGAGGGCACAGGCCCGGGACAAGGCGGCGCACCTTCCGGACTGCGGGCCAACCCCCGGCGCACCTGGGCGGGCCGGCTCTGCCCTCGGCCCCCCGGCGGGGTGGCGTGGGGTGACAGAGGGCGCTCGACGCGCGTCCGGGAGGGGGCGGTGCCACCGCGCTCCCACCCTCCGTGGGGCACCCCGGGAGGTTTGACTTGCCGAAGCCCGCAGTCCCCAAACGCGCGGGTGCGACGCGGTCACGCCCTATCTCCGCGGCCGGGCTGGGAGTGCCCTCTGGGCATCGGTGCCTCTTCCAGGTGGCTCCAGACTTAACTCAGAGGACACAGAATTCTCAGAGTCAGCACACCCTTCCACCTTTCATCTCTCTCCACCCCAAAACCGCTTTAGCCTCTGACAATTTCCAGATCTTTTGCCTTCTGTGTCCTTGCATCCGCAGAGCACGTGTCCCTCGCTCTTTTCCCTGTTTCACTTCCCTAAGAACCAGCGAGCCAACTGCTGCCCTTTGGGTTCCCAAGGAGGGACAGCAGAGGCGCTTAGAGTTCTGACCCTGCCTTCCCTCCAGAGTGTTCTTGGGCAAATCAGCGAAGTGGGGGGTAATTCCTGCCCTGACGCCCCCACAGAGATGTGAAAGCTAAGGAACAGAAAGCTCTTTGTAGACTCTTATGTGATACAAATGTAAGGGATGATGATTGTGGTGGTGGTGGTGTTGATGATGATGATGATGTCGATGTCAGTTGTAGCTGTCCACACTCGTGGTCTAATCCAAAATCCCGGAACAACCTTTCAGCTCCTCCTCCACCCTTCTTATATTCATTGGCTTCCAAACACACAGGGACTTCAAGCTTTAGTGGTCAGACATGAAAATTTGCATCTGATAAGCCCCACTTGCTTCTGGGCCATCTGCCGGACTCCCCTCTCCCTCCCAGACCTGCATCTGCAGGGTGGGAAGGGTGGAGGGTGTGCAGAGTCCATCTGACGTGTCTCCATTCACAGAGGTTTTAGCCTCAGTGTCAGTGTGGGAGGCAGAGGGCAGAAGACACAGCCAGAAATATGTCTGGGATCTATAGAAATGACCCTCAGACCTACAGCTCCTTTCTCTCTCCTATGAATGGCCTCCAGGTACTTCTTGTGTCACAGACAGGGTGGGTGAGCAGGAGTAGAGAATCCAGCCTTGGTATTAAACTGTCTAGTCTTTGCCAGGAGGTTCTAAAAGTTGTCTGTACTCTGGGCCTCTGCAGTTTTGTACTTAATTACATGGTCTGTTTCTGTTCCCTATTCTCTGTGTGTCACACCCACACACAAGGACACATCTCTTCCCCAAGTGTCTTCTCTTGGCTGCCCTGGTGTCCTATGCTTCTCTGTGTAAGTATAGTGGTTGTTCATGATCAACTTCTCCGGTTGGTTGGATGTTATTTTGCCTTAACTTTCCCAACCTATTTTATGGTGGTGCCAACCAAATTATTTCCTTCCCTTAAAAACAGTTGAAGAAATACGTGCACATGCACACTAAAAAGACATGCACGAATGTTCGTGGAAATCCTATTTGAAATAGCCTCAAAACTGGAAATAATCTCGAATGTCCCTAAACAGTGAAATGGGTGGATTGTGGCACATTCACAATGGAGTACTATGCAGCAGTGAAAATGTAAATAAACCCCCGTTGCCTGCATCACACAAATGTGATGTTGAGCCAGAGACCCAGATACAAAAGAACACATAATGTAAGATTCCATCTACATAAAGTTAAAAAACAAGCAAAACCAATACATGGTATGAGAAGCCAGGATGATGGTAGATTTATGAAGGAAGGCAGAAGTCATGATTGGAAGAATACCATAGGGCTTCTGGGGTGCTGGGAATGTCCTAATTCTTTACCTAGTGGCAGATACACAGATGTGTTCACTGTGTGATCATTCTTTGCATTGTACACTTCTATGCATTTTTCTCTATGTATATGAGTTTAATTTAATTTTATTCATTTTAAAAAAGATTTTACTTACTTATTTGAGAGAGAGAGAGAGAGTGTGTGTGTGTGTGTGTGTGTGTGGTGAGAGAGAGAGAGAGAGAGAGAGAGAGCTGGAGGGAGATGGAGAGGGAGATAGAATTTGAAGCAGACTCCGTGCTGAGCAAAGAGCTCGATGCGGGGCCGTATCCCACAGCCTCAAGATCATGACCTGAGCCGAAACCAAGAGTTGGCTGCTCAACCAACTGAGCCATCCAGGTGCCCCATCTGAGTTTAATTTTAAAAGATTTTTTAAAATACTCATTAGGACCTTAGGGTGACATAAATGGAGGTATAAGCCAGTTGAGAATGAGGAAGTACATATAACATTAGGAAAGTTAATTGTTGCTTGGTTAGAGGGACATATGGGTTTGAAATGGTGGGTTAAAATGGGAAAGATTAGAAGGTATTTATAAGCCTAGGGATGGGAACAGCAGGGACGAGATGTAAAGTATGAGAGTGGCAGGTGGATCAAGGTCTGAGAGGAGGGGAGAAGGCGTAGGTACAAGATTGGCTTCAAAAGGGAAAAGAGAATTTTATTTGAAGGGGAAAATAGATGAGAATGGGTATGGATGCTGATTGATTTTTAGGTCAGAAAGTGAGAAGTTACAGGATAGAACAAGACACCTCAGTTTCTGCTAAGAGAAAAGGCTTCTTTCCTCTTTTCTTCCTGTAACTGCCATTTCCCACATTATTCCACAGGTTATTCTCTCAGAGTTTGGAGGGGGAGCAGAAGAAAATGACACGAGCCTTTCTTTCTTGATGGTCTTGAAAGGAAGCTCCCAAGTGAGTTTTATTTGGGGAGGTAATGTAGCAGAACGGACTGACATTGGACTCAGCCCTACCTGCCACTTACTTGCCCTGTAGCTTGAGGTTGGCATTCACCTGAGCCTCACTCTCCTCTAAGATAATAAAATCACCTTGCGGGGGATTGCCAGCACTAGAAAGAATACACTGTAATTTGAATGTCCAAACCTCACACATCACTGTAATGCCCCAAATCACCATAGTCTCCACTCTCTTTTCATTGCAGAAGTACTGTCTTTTACCAGGCTCCTGGCTCCAGGTATTCCTGAGAAACCCTTAAGAAGTGTTTACATGCTCTACAGACCAATTCTGGTAGCTGCTTGTCATCGTCACAGGGATCCAAACTACTACCCTCTCCTTCCGCAGTTATGCCCATTTGCCTCAAGACAGACTGCTGCTCTCCCCGTGCCATTTTGCCCAACCTAGAGATTGAGCCTATCTCCAGTTCCATACAGTGATTGCTAAGATCAGGAAAGAAGGTTTGTTAAGACTTTGCTGAAGGCTTAGTGATACGAGACAGATATTGCCAAAGAGGGAAGTTAAAAGTGAAGTATCACTGCTCTTGGGGTCTGCAGCAGGGTCCTCTCCTGGATACTTCTCTGCCTGTCCTCACACCCACCCCCATGCTCCCGGGGCCAGCTGACCTAACTGCAGTGGAAATGCTCTGGAGTCCAGCCCTTCCTCCATATTCACATGTTCTAGAGTGATCGATGATGACAATGTTTATTACCTTCAGGGGAGAATGCGGACCCATACACAGGATGTGATCTTGCCCGTTGGCACAAAGACACAAGAACCACAGCAAAATCAAAAACTGCTCCAAAGGATGGGCTCTCTGGTACAGAATAACATTATCAATAGTCCCGTGCAATTCCTCTTCATAGCTTTAGGTGAACAGAAGCTCAACTATCTAGCCTTCAAACCATCTTGAAGTTTTGGCCTCTGATCTCCTGTGATAAATGACTTGGACAATAACCATACATTCACCAGGAAAAAGCAATGGTGGCCAGGATTTGTAAAGGACGTCTGAATAATGGCAACAAAGATGACCTTTTATGTTACGCAAAGAGCTTCTGGAGCCAAGGTTCTCAAAGCTCTCGCTTTTAGACAAGAGTCTGTGCTCTCTCTTTGCATAACCTTGACCAAATCTTGACCCTCCCCCATGTAAATCAGATCCTCCTGTTACAGCCTCAATTCACATGATTTCCTTTGTTTCTGTAAAAGCACTTATGACAATTTGTAGTTACACATATATTTCTGAGATTATTCAACTACTCTCTCCTTTTCCAGAATTTTCCCAAAGAGGCATTAGTCGTGTCTCTTTTGCTTAACTCTGTGTCCCAGGTGCACACGAAGTAATCAGTAAATATTTGAGTGAATAAATGAATGGATGAATCAAAGGATAGTCTGCCCTAAACTTCCATCTCTAAGGAGACAGGAAATTACTTGAAACATTTTTATTCTTCTGGGTTCTACCCAGGGCGAACACTTAGGTTGCTTAACACCCATTCTGCCTTTTATCTTTGCTGGCAGTCTTTGGCTGGAGTTGTATCACATGGGCAGAATCTGATCATAGAAGTCCCAGTCTCCTTTCTTGACCTTCATTTATAGTGGGCATGCGACTCAGCTCTGACTAGTAAGGGGCTATCTATTCTAGTCAAGGGGCGATCTGCTGGGGATGTCTGGTACAGGTTTCTCTAGAAGGGATGGTGTTTTTCTGCCTCTGGACATCACTGCGTTTGGACATGACAGAAGCTGCTGAGATGAAGCCACCACATGCGCAGAACGAGGCCAACATGCTCTCAGAGCAAGGGGGCAGGTACCAGGTGTGGCTGGCAGGAGCCTGCTGCTGCCTCAGCTCTGCACTTCTTGTTACCCGAGGTAATAGCTCTCCTTACAGATTAAGGCAGTGAGCTTTCTAAATGCATCTTGCATGGCATCCAACACAAATACACATGCATATAATATATAAAAAACAAAACTTTCGCAGGACAATACCACTCCTACTCTGTGCAAGGTGGTTCTCCTTTTTTTCTTCCATTCTATTATTGCATTTTCAAAAAAACATAATTGAGTGGGGCGCCTGGGTGGCTCAGTCGGTTAAGTGTCCAGCTCTTGATTTCAGCTCAGGTCATGATCTCAGGGTCGTGGGATCATCGAGCCCCATGTCAGTCTCCTCACTCAGTGGCAAGTCTGCTTCAGATTCTCTCTCTCCCTCTACCCGCCCCATGCTCTCTCTCTCTCAAATAAATAAGGTTTTAAAAAATTAAAAGACATAATTGAGTCTCCCTCTAATGATTACATCACCCAAAAAATGTGTGTGACCTACTCCTTAAAAAAATTGGGGGGTTTTCTGGTACTTTTCTGCAAATTCTGGAATCAGACTACCTAGGTTAGTATCTCAGCTCTGCCAGTTACTAGGTTTATTAAATTGGACATGTTTCTTAACCTCTCTGTGATTAAGTTTTCTCCTATCTGGTGGGAATAAGAATGGTACCTAATTCCTAGGGTTGTTTTAAAGATTTAATGAGTTAATACATGGAAAGCCCTTGGGATGGGGAGACATCAGGAGCTCTGACCAGAAAACTGACATGATCTCACGAAGATGAATAAGGCATAGTGTCTTGTCCTTACGGAGTTTCCATTCCTATGGGAAAGATATTTTAATGAGGAGGTACTAGGATTAAGAGAAACACGCAGCAATTTAGGGACATGAAGGAGAAATTGCATTCCAGCCTGAGAAATAGAGTCTAATCTCCAGGAGGTAGAACTGGGAGGTAAAATGAAATCAGAAATTTCTATTTACTTAAAAAATATAATACACAAATTTTTAGAGTAATTTCAGGTATATGAAAATCGAAAGGAAAGCACAGTGCAGAGAATTCCTGTATATTCCCTCACCTTCACCCTCACACAGTTTTCCCTCTTATTAATATATTGCCTTTGTGTGTTACATTTGTTACAATTGATAAGCCAATATCGATACACTATTATTAAGCAAAGTCCATAGTTTACTTTGGAGTTCACTGTTTGTCCCGTACATTCTGTGGATTTGGCAAATGTATAGTAACATGTATTCATCATTACAGTATCAGATGGAATGGTTTCACTGCCCTAAAAATCCCCTGTGCTCTACCTACTCATTCCTCCTTCCCTCGCTTGAAATCCCTGGCCACCACTGATCTTTTATTGTCTCCATAGTTTTGCCTTTTCCAGAATTTCATAGAATCGGAATCAGACAGTATGTAGGCTTTTCAGATTGGCTTCTTCCACTTAGCAATGTCTACTCACTTTTTAAAAAAACCTTTCTAAATACAGAATACATTCAGAAGAAAAAGAACGGATAGAATTTGAAAGTATTTTTTTGGCACTGTTCAGGGCTCTGAGTAACCGATAGGCAGAACCAATTTTCTTATAAGCAACTGCTTAATAGTATTTGTTGAACAAATATGAATAAATTCCCAGCAGTATGACTACAATATTAACACATGTGCAACACGTATTTGTTGAACTGAGCTATAATCCTAACCCCTTGATTACACTTAGGAATTTCCGAGTTCTCTCTGGCCATTCATTTAATAGGAACAGACAACTCTCATGGATTGAACTCTTTCTATATGCAGGCACTACGCTAAGCATTTTATAAACATTACTTCAAATCAGCTTTACCAATAATCCTCTGAGCTAGGTATTACTATCCCTGCTTTATACATGAAGAAACAGGCACAAAGATGTAAAGAAACTTGCCCAAAGTCACAAAGCAGGGAGAGCGCTCCTTTCATTCACACTCAGATGAGAACCTTATCTCCAGGTTCTTGGTGGTGGAGAAGGGGTGGGAGGGCACTGCTGATGTGTCTATCAGCAGTTGCTGTGGAATCTTCTGTGAAAGCCCAGGACTCAAAGCCTCCTATGATGTCCTCAAACAGATATCCTGTGTGATTATAGTTAGGCCAGTCTGCTCACTGCTCCCAAAGTGCCCTACCTTCCACACTGAGGAATTCCCCAAACTATATATGAGGGTTTTTTATTTTTTAATTTTTTTGTCATTGTTGTTTCCTACATGGGACAGAGGCTCATCATTATAGGTGTCACAGGTGCTGGGAGTCCTGAGATGTACATGACACCTCCAGAGATAAAGCAGACGTACAGTTCTGTAATGCTGGGGAAATGAGCCCACCATTCACTGTAGGAGGAAAGAAGGGGACTCAAAGCTCAGGGAGGGCTGGTAATTCATCAAAGATCGTTAGAGGGAGGCGGAGCAAGATGGCGGAGGAGTAGGAGACCTAGATTTCGTCTGGTCTCAGGAATTCAGCTGAATAGGGATCAAACCATTCTGAACACCTACGAACTCAACAGGAGATCAAAGAGGAGAGTAGCAACAACTCTCTGAACAGAGAAGCGACCACTTTCTGGAAGGTAGGACGTGTGGAGAAGTGAATCCGAGGCGATATTCGGGAAGATAGACGGCGGGGGAGGGGCCTCCGCCGGCCGCTTCTGGCAAGTGATGCGGAGCACAAAATCGGAACTGTTAGAAGTCGGCTCCGCTGAGGGACGTCGCTGCAGTGGCTAAGCAGGGGGTGGAATCCTCCCGGGACAGTGTGGTCTCAGGACCCTCGGGGTCACAGAAAGACCGGGGTGCCTGAGTGCGGCAGAGCTCCCAGGTATCGGAGCGGGGAAGCCGGCTGCAGAGACTGAGCCGAGGTGCGGGCTCTCAGCTCGGGGTGGCCATAAACTGTGATCCGCGGCCCAGTCGGGCCACTGCTCCTCCAGCAGGGACCCAACAGGTGGCAGATCCGGGGAGACTCCCCTTCCTTCCCGGGGAGGAGCGGCGCGGGAGCGCACCACAGGGATCTGCTGGGTTTGGAGACTCCACACGGGGTCGGGTGCCAGAGATAGCAACACTCCGTCACAGGCCGGGTGAGCACGGAGAGCGGCCGGAGACCGGGGACAAGGGAGTGACTGCTTTTCTCTGTGGGCGCACTGAGGAGCGGGGCCCTGAGTTCTCAGCTCCTCCGGGTAGAGATTGGGAGGTCACCATTTTTGCCCTGGTCCTCCAAGGCTGTATGGAGAGCTTGCAGGGAACAAAAGCTCCTGAGATCAAACCCGAGCAGTTTGCTTAGCCCGGACCGACAAGGGCGGGGCAATTCAGCCTCTGGCAAAGACATTTGGAAACCACAGCAACAGGCCCCTCCCCCAGAAGATCAGCACGAACAGCCAGCAAGCCAAGACCAAGTTTACCGATCAAAGAGAACGGGAGAACTCCAGCGCTAGGGGAATACTGCACATAGAATTCATGGCTTTTTTTTTTTACCATGATTCATTAGTTCATCAAAGTTAATTTTTGTTAAGTGTTTTTTTTTCTTTTTCCCTTTTTCAACCAACATCTTATCAATCTCTTTTTAAAAAAAAAAAAAACATTTTTTATTTTTCATTTTTAGAGTCATATTTTATCCCTTCATAGTAGTTACCCTTATTTTTGGCATATATATATAAGTTGTTCTCTCTTTAAAATTTTGAGATACAGTTTCTTCTAACAGATCAAAATATGCCCTAAATCACTAGTGTATGGCTCTGTTCTAGTCTCCTGCCTGATCACATTCTCTCCCTTTTTCTTTTCTTTTTTTTTTAAATCTTCTTTCTTTTTTCAAACAACTTCTTATCTTATCAAGTTCTTTTATAAAATCTTTTATACTTTTCATCTTTACAGTCATCTTCCATCCCTTCATTGTATCAACCCTTATTTTGTACATATATGTCTTTCTTCCTTTAAAATTTTAGGAGGCACTTTTTTCTAACAGACCAAAATACGCCCAAAATCTAGTGTGTGGCACTGATCTATGCACTAGCCTGATCATATTTGATCACATTCTGCTTTTTTTGTATTGTTCTGTTTTTGTTTTTATCTTTTTTGTTATCTTTTTTTTTTTTCTCTTTCTTTTTTCTTTCTTTCCCTTTCTCTTCCCCTGGTTTCAGGTCTTTTCTGATTTGTATACAGTATATTTCCTGGGGACGTTGTAAACCTGTTAGCATTTTGTTCTCTCATTCATCTATTCTCCTCTGGACAAAATGACAAGGCGAAAAAAATCACCTCAGCAAAAAGAACAAGAGGTAGTACCGTCAGCCAGGGACCTACTCAATACTGACATTAGTACGATGTCGGACCTAGAGTTCAGAATCATGACTTTAAAGATACTTGCTAGGCTTGAAAAAAGTGTGGAAGTTATTAGAGAAACCCTTTCTGGAGAAATAAAAGAACTAAAATCTAACCACGTCAAAATCAAAAAGGCAATTGATGAGGTGCAATCAAAAATGGGGGCACTAACTGCTAGGATAAATGAGGCAGAAGAGAGAATCAGTGATATAGAAGACCAAATGATGGAAAATAAAGAGGCTGAGAAAAAGAGGGAGAAACATCTACAGGATCACGAGGGCAGAATTCGAGAGATAAGTGATACGATAAGACGAAACAACATTAGAATAATTGGGATCCCAGAAGAAGAAGAAAGAGAGAGAGGGGCAGAAGGTATATTGGAGCAAATAATAGCAGAGAACTTCCCTAATGTGAGGAAAGAAACAGGCATCAAAATCCAGGAGGCACAGAGAACCCCTCTCAAAATCAATAATAATAGGTCAACACCCCGACATGTAAGAGTAAAACTTACGAGTCTCAGAGACAAAGAGAAAATCCTGAAAGCAGCTCGGGAGAAGAAATATGTAACCTACAATGGTAAAAATATTAGATTGGCAACACACCTATCCACAGAGACCTGGCAGGCCAGAAAGGACTGGCAAGATATCTTCAGAGCACTAAACGAGAAAAATATGCAGCCAAGAATACTATATCCAGCTAGGCT
>NW_027397071.1:8087993-8181237 GCF_003265705.2 Callorhinus ursinus | reverse complement strand
CAAAAAGGAGAATTACAGACCAATATCCTTGATGAACATGGATGCAAAAATTCTCACCAAAATACTAGCCAATAGGATCCAACAGTACATTAAAAGGATTATTCACCATGACCAAGTGGGATTTATCCCTGGGCTGCAAGGTTGGTTCAACATCCGCAAATCAATCAACGTGATACAATACATTAACAAAAGAAAGAACAAGAATCATATGATCCTCTCAATAGATGCAGAAAAAGCATTTGACAAAGTACAGCATCCTTTCTTGATCAAAACTTTTCAGAGTATAGGGATAGAGGGTACATACCTCAATATCATAAAAGCCATCTATGAAAAACCCACAGCTAATATCATTCTCAATGGGGAAAAGCTGAGATTTTCCCCTAAGGTCAGGAACGCGGCAGGGATGTCCACTCTCACCACTGCTATTCAACATAGTATTAGAAGTCCTAGCCACAGCAATCAGACACCAAAAAGAAATCAAAGGCATCCAAATCGGCAAAGAGGAAGTCAAACTCTCACTCTTTGCAGATGATATGATACTCTATGTGGAAAACCCAAAAGACTCCACCCCAAAACTGCTAGAACTCATACAGGAATTCAGTCAAGTAGCAGGCTATAAAATCAATGCACAGAAATCAGTGGCATTCCTATACACCAACAACAAGACAGAAGAGAGACAAATCAAGGAGTCGATCCCATTCACAATTGCACCCAAAACCATAAGATACCTAGGAATAAATTTAACGAAAGAGGCAAAGGATCTGTACTCAGAAAACTATAAAATACTCAGGAAAGAAATTGAAGAAGACACAAAGAAATGGAAAAACGTTCCATGCTCATGGACTGGGAGAACCAACATTGTGAAGATGTCAATGCTACCTAGAGCAATCTACACATTCAATGCAATCCCCATCAAAATACCAACCACCTTTTTCAAAGAAATGGAACAAATAATCCTAAAATTTGTATGGAACCAGAAGAGACCCCGAATAGCCAGAGGAATATTGAAAAAGAAAAGCAAAGCTGGCGGCATCACAATTCCGGACTTCCAGTTCTATTACAAAGCTGTCATCATCAAGACAGTATGGTACTGGCTCAAAAACAGACACATAGATCAATGGAACAGAATCGAGAGCCCAGAAATGGACCCTCAACTCTATGATCAACTTATCTTTGACAAAGCAGGAAAGAATGTCCAATGGAAAAAAGACAGTCTCTTCAACAAATGGTGTTGGGAAAATCGGACAGCCACATGCAGAAGAATGAAACTGGACCGTTTCCTTACACCACACACAAAAATAGACTCCAAATGGTTGAAAGACCTAAACGTGAGACAGGAGTCTATCAAAATCCTAAAGGAGAACACAGGTAGCAACCTCTTCAACCTCAGCCGCAGCAACTTCTTCCTAGAAACATCACCAAAGGCACGGGAAGCCAGGGCAAAAATGAACTATTGGGATTTCATCAAGATAAAAAGCTTTTGCACAGCAAAAGAAACAGTCCACAAAACCAAAAGACAACTGACAGAATGGGAGAAAATATTTGCAAATGACATATCAGATAAAGGGCTAGTATCCAAAATCTATAAAGAACTTATCCAACTCAACACCCAAAGAACAAATAATCCAATCAAGAAATGGGCAGAAGACATGAACAGACATTTTTCCAAAGAAGACATCCAAATGGCCAGCAGGCACATGAAAAAGTGCTCAACATCGCTCGGCATCAGGGAAATCCAAATCAAAACCTCCATGAGATACCACCTCACACCAGTCAGAATGGCTAAAATTAAACAAGTCAGGAAACGACAGATGTTGGTGGGGATGTGGAGAAAGGGGAACCCTCCTACACTGTTGGTGGGAATGCAAGCTGGTGCAACCCCTCTGGAAAACAGTATGGAGGTTCCTCAAACAGTTGAAATTAGAGCTACCATTCGATCCAGCAATTGCACTACTGGGTATTTACCCCAAAGATACAAATGTAGGGACCTGAAGGGGTACGTCCACCCCAATGTTTATAGCAGCAATGTCCACAATAGCCAAACTGTGGAAAGAGCCAAAATGTCCATCGACAGATGAATGGATAAAGAAGAGGTGGTATATATACACAATGGAATATTATGCAGCCATCAAAAGGAATGAGATCTTGCCATTTGCAATGACGTGGATGGAACTGGAGGGTGTTATGCTGAGTGAAATATGTCAATCAGAGAAAGACATGTATCATATGACCTCACTGATATGAGGAATTCTTAATCTCAGGAACAAACTGAGGGTTGCTGGAGTGGTGGGGGGTGGGAGGAATGGCGTGGCTGGGTGATAGACATTGGGGAGGGTATGTGCTACGGTGAGCGCTGTGAATTGTGCAAGACTGTTGAATCACAGATCTGTACTTCTGAAACAAATAACGCAACATATTTTAAGTAAAAAGAAAAAGAAGAAGATAGCAGGAGAAGAAGAATGAAGGGGAGTAAGTCAGAGGGGGAGACGAACCAGGGGAGATGATGGACTCTGAAAAACAAACTGAGGGTTCTAGAGGGGAGGAGGGTGGGGGGATGGGTTAGCCTGGTGATGGGTATTAAAGAGGGCACATTCTGCATGGAGCACTGGGTGTTATGAACAAACAATGAATCATGGAACACTACACCAAAACAAATGATGTAATATATGGTGATTAACATAACAATAAAAAATTTTAAAAAAAAAGATCGTTAGACATTTCTACCTATAATTAGAAATGACAAATACCTGATTTTCTCCAATGCTTCCAAACTTCTGATCCAATAAACGCAATCTTTCCAAGCAGGTGAACAAGTCTTATAAATCAAACATATCAGCCTGCTAAATGTGGTAAGCAGACAGAGCATAACCAAAGCAGCACCTCAAAGACAAATTACTTTCCCTGAATGAACACAATTTATGAAGGTACTGATTCTGTATTCATTTCTTCATTGTCTCCCCTGCTTCTTCGTACAATTTCCCAGAACTACATATTTTTCTCATCTGACCAACTTAAAAACCACCTCAGTGTCATGACAGCAGTAACTGACATTTCAGAGTCAGGGTTTGGTCTGAGACTCTGGATGGGGAAACAAGGCTTGCACAATAATTCCAAGATCATTCTAGATAAGCCCTACCCTAACAGCTGAACCCTTCTTAGAGTCATGAAGACTTCTCAATCCTATGCCTTTCTCAGAATATAGTGCATCTTCTATCACTGTTTTGATTTTTTGAATGGTAACCCTTTATAACACTTTTACCAAGATGTCTTCCACATGAATTTCAATTGACTAATTTGAATCCAAACTCTTCCTGTCTGAATTGCAGTGAAATATTTCTACTGCCTGCCTGAATTCCATAGGCCCTGTCCGCCTGCCTCTCACTTGTCTCATTAAGCACCGTATTCTGGTCCTTTATTGACAGAAGCAGCCTAGAACTGTAGAATGTCCAGTCGGAAGGGACGGGGTCTGAGGCATTCCTATGCTCCAGGCTGTCCCTTTCTCTTGCTGGCACCTCAGTGGGCACGGCCTCGGCGATAGGAAAATCCCCGCCTTGAGAAAATGAGAGTCTGCCAGTCGCTGGCCTTCCCGGCAGGGGTAGAGGGTGGGGTGGAGGGGTGTGGGGTGGGGGGATGGTGGGAAGTCTTGTCACCATGCAACTAGTTAGGGGCTGTCAGGATCAGAACCCAAGATGACTTTGTCCAAGCCCGTCTTCAGCCCAGTGAAGGGATCTGATGAATAATCTATTTTTTTCCCTTTTATTCACTTAATAGGCAAAGACAACAGAGAGAGCAGTGAGCACTTAGCACAACCCTAGGACATGGAAATCAGTAAAGATTCGTTTATTGACTGATTTGACATCAACACCCAGCTGTCCACATTCACCCTAATAACAAAGCCCAGGAAGGTATGACTTCCATGCCCCCACAGTTCCCCTCCTCCGCCCCTGCCCAGCCCAGGAAGGAGCTGTGCTGAACAACTGTGACCATGGCCATTGTGGCGGAAGCTCAGGAAATGATGAAAGGCTTTGAAAGACAAGCATGTGAAGAAAGGGGGAAGGGAGGGGAAAAGTCACAGTGGGTGGGACTTGGAGGGAAGAGAGAAAGGTAACGGTTGGGTAGAGAGGCTGGGGGCAGGACTGGCATCACCCTCACAACTATGGCCCCACCTGGGTCTCAGAGACTGCTCTCTTCCCTTTTGCTCCTGCAGGGAATATTATTCCATCTTATGTCTAGGTCATACTGTTTTTTTTTTAAGATTTTATTTATTTGACAGAGAGAGACACAGTAAGAGAGGGAACACAAGCAGGGGGAGTGGGAGAGGGAGAAGCAGGCTTCCCGCGGAGCAGGGAGCCCGATGCGGGGCTCGATCCCAGGACCCTGGGATCATGACCTGAGCTGAAGGCAGACGCTTAATGACCGAGCCACCCAGGCGCCCTGTCTCGGTCGTACTTAAAGAGATGATGCACATAGTTGTGTGTACAGACTGATACACACACTCACATAGATGCCCCCGGGTCTATTTAACTATAGGTACCAAATCGACGTGTGTTCCAAAACTGGACTCTCCTGAGTACAGCCACTCAAGCTCGGGGCCCTCCGGAGCTTGCATTCTTGAAATCAGATGCCGATTCAAGGGTGAATGTCAGCCTCAGCCTCGGCGGGTGCCCTTACCAGACCTGACTGAGAGCTGAGAAGGGCCAAGCCCACTTCATCATTTCTCCTCTTCTCACTTCCTCTTTACCAGTCACTCCAACACCTCTCCCTACAGATGTCCTTTGCTGAGCATCCACTGTGTCCCAGGCATGCTGCCCGGTGCTACAGACCTGAACTTGACTCCAAGGAAGCACCCATCTCAGCTTTCAGAGTTTTCACACCCAACATAACCTGTGGGCTTCTTGCAAAGCCCAGGGGAGACTTTAGTTGTGAAAATGTTTTGAATAAGTGGAGTATCTGAGCTAATACTACGCTGTGTACTTCAGTGGGGTATATAACGGAGCTCACTAGTGAGCTTGCTGCCAGGAGGAAGAGGAACGTAGCAGTACTTGGTACCCACTGGTGGGACATCTGAGCAGCAATCAAGGTGTGAATATGTGGGAGACCATGAGCATCAGGTTCCCAGGGTGAATGGGGCTATGAAATTAAAACTGTTTGTTTTGCTTTTGCTTTATCGTTTTTTTTTTTCTTTTTGTGATATACGAGGAAAAAAAAAAAAACAAAGGAAACCAAATTCAGATTGGTACTTATTCTGTGGGGGCCCAGATGCCAGTCCCCTGCTTATCAGGAAATTGAAAGTGTCAGTTGCCCTAGTAACAGAGACCTGGCTGCTGGAGACCTGGGGGTGGAAGGTGGGGTGAAGGTTGTTTACCGGTTTGTTCTGGGGAAGGAGGTGGAACCATCCCCCACAGCGCTAACCAGAGGAAACTGCCTGTTCCCCAAGGTTGTCGTAGAGCTTCCTGCCAGAGCATCTGACACGGGAGTTCACGACTGAGGTGGGCCTTCGCTACAAAGCCTTTCCATAGATGGAGACACCAGAGGGTTTGTGAATGACCAACCAACTGCCTCCCGCTCAGACCCGAGCTCCCCCCTGGCGGCTGGGGGGGGGGGGGGGCTGCAGGTAGAGACAGCACCAGGCTTTTGTTTGGTTCTGGGTTTGGGTTATTTTTTTTTTCAGGCTTTTGAATTTCTGTGTTTAAACCCTGGCTCTACCATGTGAAAGCTACAGGACTCCTTCCCTGTAAAAAGGGGACAGGGTATAATGCCTGCTGGCTGAGAGTCATGGCACTTTCTCTCCCATCCGTCTCAATTTTCCCCTTCCCTCTTCGATTCCCAGGATCCTTTACCCCTCCTCTGGTGTGGCCAGCCAAAACTCAAAACTCTTCTTTGTTTGGCAAAGCAATTTTGCTTTCTTTGTGTCATGTGTTGCTCTCTAAACCAGATCCTGGGACCTAACTTTTCAGCAAGTGCTTTGCTGATGACAACAACAAAAGTTCTCTAGAAGGGATTCTGCTGCCAGCTTTGATAGAACATGCATTTCCCTCCCTCAAGTCTGTACTGGTTCTTCACTCTGCGCTTCCCTCATTTCTCAAGATAACCTACAATGAATGAGATGGACAAACCGACAGCCAAACTGGCCTACCCTTTTCTACACACTTCACAAATCTGCGGTGCATTGCTCCTCTTACTGACCAGTTTTTCTTTTTTAACAATCTGAGACCAACCACGCCCACCCTTTCCCCCTTCACGTCTCTCCTGTCTTTCTTTCAAGCAGCTTATTTATGAAGTCTTTCCAAATCACTATGCCATCATGCCAACATGGTGGCAGTGCATGTTTATTATATACACCCGCCAAACACGGGAAGGGGGGAGAAAGTTGTTTTGTAACAAAATTGCAAAAAGCAATCAGTCAATGGTAGAAATTGTCAATCACTAATCTAACATTCTTCATGAAGTATGCCCCTTTGATTCTGCTAACAGAACCTCATGCGTTTAGCTACCAGCAGAAATCTTTTGACTCTAGGGAGAGAAGACCTCCTACTCTGGCCATAAAGAATGAATTGCAATTTGCCTAGACCACACATAGAATCTCATTCTCCAAAGGTTGGCTACATGATGCAATGAAATATAAGGGGAAGTTTGCTGGATGTGGCTTCCAGGAAAGCTTTTGCTTTCTTGGGTAAGAAAGGGACAAACTCCACTGGCAGGGTCCCTTTGGTCCCTTTGCCATTTCTTCTTTCCTGGAATACTGATACCATACAGCAGCCACCTTGGGACCATGAAACGCAAGAACAAGGGCAAAGGTACAATTTGTTAAAGTATGGAGTCATGGAACTCCATAGCAAGAGCCTGAGATATCGATGGTAACCTTGAGTAGTGGACCAATATTGGTCTAACCAGCCATGTGAAATGAATAAGCCTCTATTTGTTTATGTCATTGGGATTTTTGTTATACATACCTAAACACAGTCCTAACTGATACATAGTTCTTGCTCTTAAGAAATGGTCAGTGGCTCAGTGTATACAACTTGACATCACTCTTCATTCTAAATCCAGGGCATGAAAAAATCCTGTCTGCTCTACCATCAAAATATATCCCCGGGGGTGCCTGGCTGGCTCAATCAGTAGAGCATGGGATGCTTGATCTTGGGGTCATGAGTTCGAGCTCCACAATGGGTGTACAGCTTACCTAAAAAAAAGAACCTACAAAGTATATCCCAGATTTCAACCATTTCTCATTGCCCTGATGTTAACCTGGATTAAGCCGCCATCATTTCTCACTCAGAATATTACTAGCATTCACTTAACAGGCCACCTGTGTCTAGCCTTCCCCTCTGCAGTCCGTTCTCCACAGAGCAGCCAGATTGATTCCATTCAAAGGCAAATCAGATGGTATCACTTCCTTCATCAAAAACTCTCCAGTGGTGTCCAGGTTACCCAGAGTAGAAGCCAAAACCTTAAAGTGACCTGTAGGGGCACTGTGTGATTTAGCTCCTGGTTTTTTGTCATTTTGTTTAGTTTCCACTACTCTGCTTTGACGTTCTACTGCTCTTTTTCTTCAGAATCTCATCTACTTCTATCCCCAACCAGTGAATTTTTCATTCTGAGTATTTCATTTTTCAGCTCTTGAGCTTCCTTTTTTATTGGGTTTCTCTCTTCATTGTACTCACGTTTCCCTTTACATCCTTGAACGTACTTACAATAGCTGCTGCAGGGCCCTGTGTGTTAATCTCTGTCACTTCTAGGCCTGTTTCTAGAGAGATTTTTCCCCCTCATTCTGAGTCCCGTTTCCTGTTTTTTGGCATATCTAATAATCATCACTGGATGCCGAACACTGTTATGTTGTCGAATGTTTAGTGTGTGTGGACAGGCAGTTCATATACTTACAGATTGACTTGAGCACTTTGCAGCTCATGTTAAGCTTTGTCAGGGAAGGGCTAGAGCCGTCTTTAAGGGCCAGCATGTCCTTTACTAAGCATTGAACCTTCCGAGATCCCAATTTAATTTCCTAGCTGCTCAACCAACACTTTCCACCTGGACTCGCTCAGCGTTCACAGTCCTGCACTATGGGTTACCTAACATCCGAAAACATGGTTTCGTAGATCCCAATTTAATTTCCTAGCTGCTCAACCAACACTTTCCACCTGGACTCGCTCAGAGTTCACAGTCCTGCACTATGGGTTACCTAACATCCGAAAACATGGTTTCATAGATCCCAATTTAATTTCCTAGCTGCTCAACCAACACTTTCCACCTGGACTCGCTCAGCGTTCACAGTCCTGCACTATGGGTTACCTAACATCCGAAAACATGGTTTCTAGATTTCTAGTTTATGGCATGAGGGTTACTGAGTCGTAACTGGAAGTGGCCACAAACACTTCTTTGTTTTAATGAATTCTGCATTTTTTATTTCATTTTGCCATTTTTGCCATCAGATGAAATGATTAATAATGATGCTGAAGGGGCGCCTGGGTGGCTCAGACGGTTAAGCGTCTGCCTTCGGCTCAGGTCATGATCCCAGGGTCCTGGGATCGAGCCCCGCATGGGGCTCCCTGCTGGGCAGGGAGTCTGCTTCTCCCTTTCCCTCTGCTGTTCCCCCTGCTTGTGCTCTCTCTCTCTCTCTCTGTCAAAAATAAATACAATCTTTAAAAACAATAATGATGCTGAAGATGGAGGTGAAGGTGGCCACAGCTCTTTGGAATATGGATGGAGCTCAAGCGGATTTAAAAGTTATGAAGAACAGAGTGACTCAGAGTACCACAATGGGGTCCCCAGGTCCTTCCTGCGCAGTAACCACCAAAAGCAAGTATGTGTTCAGTCTGTGTAAGAGACAGAATATCTCATGTTTTGTTTTCTCAAGTTTTTATTTAAATTCTAGTTAGTTAACATATATGGTTTCAGGTGTAGAATTTAGTGATTCATCGCTTACATAGAACACACCCAATGTTCATCACAAGTGCCCTCCTTAATACCCATCACCCATTTAGTCTAGCCCCCATGCACCTCCCTCCATCAACCCTCAGTTTGTTCTCTGTAGTTAAGAGTCTCTTATGATTTGTTTCCCTTGCTCTCTCTTTTTTTTTTTTTCCTTCCCCTATGTTCATCTGGTTTATTTCTTAAATAAAGAGGTGCCTGTGTGGCTCAGTCATTAAGCCTTTGGCTCAGGTCATGATCCCAGGGTCCTGGGATCGAGCCCCGCATTGGGCTCCCTGCTCCGCGGGAAGCCTGCTTCTCCCTCTCCCACTCCCCCTGCTTGTGTTCCCTCTCTCGCTGTGTCTCTCTCTGTCAAATAAATAAATAAAATCCTTAAAAAAAAAAAAACTCCACATATACGTGAAATCATACGGTATTTGTCTTTCTCTGACAGACTTATTTCCCTTAGCATAATACTCTCTAGCTCCATCCACATCATTGCTAATAGCAAGATTTTGTTCTTTCTGATGACTAATATTCCACACCACATCTTCTTTATCCATTTATCAGTTGATGGACATTTGGGCTCTTTCCAAAGTTTGGCTATTGTTGATAATGCTGCTATAAATATAAACATCTGAATCTGTATTTTTGTATCCTTTGGGTAAATACCTAGTAGGGCAATTGCTGGGTTGTAGGGTAGTTCTATTTTTAACTCTTTGAGGAACTTCCATATGACCACACTTATTAAATGTGCATTAAACTAGCATTTCAGCCTCCATTCTAGTTTCTAAGATACCAAGTTGAGTGTGAGTCCATCGGCATGTGGTAGAGGAAGTGAAACTCAGAGTAGGGAAATAATTTGCCTAAAGACAAGCTGTTGCTGGAGCTAGGAGTAGTGCCCAGGTGTTTTGTGCTCTTAGGCTGACCTTTATGCTCAAACCATATCACCTTTTCCTGGCTTAGCTCCTCTGAGCACTCCCTCCCCCTCAGTTCCTGTCTTCTAACATTTGTAATACTGACTCCCCTCCAACACCTCCCCCTACCTTCTTTCAGACTAGCTGGGAAAGGTCTTTCAGGCCCAGTGCATCAGACCATTTAGAAGGACCAAGACCCACTCCATCACAAGCCAGTGGGATGAGCTTTCTGATTCTCCCCACTTTGACATCTGCCTCAGATTTCCCCCAAAGGCCCCTCTTACCAGCTCGCAACAAGAGGAGACCACATCTGTGAAATTGTGTTGTGACCAGCAACACTTAAGCAATTGGGATTCATCAAAAAACAATTAGAGTAGAAAACATCTGCTTCTGTGTGTCAGGTGATGAGGGGCTAAGGGCCACAAAAGGCCTCTTTTCTCCAGAAGGACTCATTCCAGGGACTTGCTGCCCAGCTGCAGGGGTGCCTCGGCTGCTGGTTTTCTCAGGGTCTGCTCTGATGCAGAGATCCTGTTTTCCCAAGGTCATGCCCTTACTAGGTGACTGGATGAGATGAATGTATAAAGGCTCGGGCATGTTAGTCTGAAACAGGGCAACTCTGATGGACAGCGCTTGTTCTGGAGCTCCCCACCAGGTGGGCCAAAGCTTTGTCAGGGTTGCAACATGACTTGGCTTCTCCCCCTGCCCACTCCTGCCTCCTCCCCAGCCTCTCCCAGGTGACAATTCCTGGTGAATGATCTGTGCCCAAGTCCTGGCTCCACACTTGTTTCCAGAGAACCCAATCTATGACTCCAGGAACCATCACTGGGCCATATAGTCCAAGTTTCCTGCAGCCATGGTCTCGAGGTTAGGCAATGGGTGATAACCCCATAGGACCATCCCCCTGATAAAACAGGTATGGGACCCTCATAACTTTCCACCTCCCTTCTTTACCAATGTGATGGAAAATTGACGTGAACATACAGAATGTATTGGAAAATAGTATCAGATATTTACTGAGTGTGCATTCTGAGCCAAGGCACTGTGCTGCACCAACGTGATCACTTTAATCTCCACAAATGATCCCACAGGAAAGGTAACCCTATCATCCCCACTCTGTAAAGACTTCCCTAGCCTCTGTCTGCAAAGAGTCGGGGCAGGCGCATGGGTAGGCGATGAATGACTATCTCAGGCTCCTTCCAGGGGCCTGGCCCCCTTTTCTACAGTATGAGCTCCTGACAATTGTTTCCTTCTCATCTCTGGCTGGAGCTTATATCCTCCCTTTCCTCCTTCCTCCCCCAACTCTCAGTTCTGCTGATCTGGCAGGCCCTGCGCTGGACCCACTAGCAAAGCAGAGGCACTTTCAGTACCCAACACCCACCCTTGAAAGTAGGAACATGAGAAGCTCTCAGCCCACATCCTGTATCTGAGCAAAGTTCTCACAGGTGGTTCAACCCAGACAAGCCTTTATGTAACATCGTTCAGCTCACCGCCAGTCTGACCACCACCAAATCTGGGCTCCCAGGAGGCCACTCATTCATTCATCCATTTATCAACAATGAACTACCAGTGATGGCCCTACTGGGTACAGGGGCTGCCTGGAAGTACACAGATGAACCACCTATTCATTTATTCATACGCTTGTTTATTTAACAATGACTTACTAAGATCCTATTTTGTCTGAAGCACACGTCCTGACGAAATGGTGGGAGTAAGAAGCAGTCTTGACCTTGCATTCCTTGGGAAGAGAGAAGGCTTAGAGTCCATTATTCAACTACTTTACTATAAAGTCCAGTCTCACACACAAAGACCAGATGTACTTTGGACGTACAAGAGGTTTTTAGTTCAGGTGGGATAGTGACTTCTCACACAGAAGGGGTTCTCAGACAAGGTGGGTATTTGGGCATCTCCTTTGGTTGGTTCCTCCCTCGTTCTTTCTGGGCTGGGTCTTTTCAATTAGGCTCTCTGGGTGCCTCGCAGGCGCACTCTTCTCACCAAGGAACAAATACCTCTTTCAGAAGCTGCTCTCTCCTCTCTTTCCTCCCAGTGCTCTGTGTTGTAGACCAGCCTTTCCTAGCATGCTTCCCATGTGTTCCCAAGGCTGACATTTGCTGAAAAAGCCTATCCCTTCCTCTGCCTAGAGGCACATAAACAAAATGCCCCTTTCTGTTATACCAAGTTTAGGCCTGAACCAGGTCCCAGAAAGCAAGGTGGGGAGGTGCCACGCCTTAGGAATGCATGCATGTTGGGGCAAGCAAGGAAAACCCATCTTGCCATATTTAGAGCAGAGTGTTTCTTCCTCCTTTTTCTGCATTTTCCCCGACTTTCCCTGGTGTTCTTCCTCTGCTTCCTCCTTCTTTTGGGTCCATGCCTATTTCCTCAATGAGCCAGACTCATTGAGCTAGACTCATTTCTCTCTCCCTACTCATCTTCCAAACTTTTCGGAGATAATCCTTATCCCATGAGAAGACGGAGAGGCTGGGGGAGACAGTACCCTCCCAGGAACCTATCAGGTGTTGAGCCCCTCTGTCAACCACCGCCAGGGGGCGCTGCTTCCCCTGGCCTCCTGCTGGGGAGGCTGTCTCCCAGTCCAGGCAGGGGGTGGTTCAGAGGCTCGGCGGGGACCTCCACCCAGTGCCTCTGTTGCCTCGCTAATAAAGTGCTATCTTCCATTTTTATTCACTCCTTTGGCAGAACAGGCTTCTGAATTTCCTCCTCAAGCAAATCACTAAAGCATATGGTTTCTGACCAAACCTTGGTTTAATTAGTTTTCCCCACTTTTATGGATTCAAGTCTTCCCTGAGGGTTTCAGAGCTAGGTCTTGCCTTCTTAGACCCCTGTAAATCAAGGTGACCCAGAACTGGCATTTAAATCTGACCTTATTAACCAAAAACCGATGTCCTCACATCTCTGGCCATCTGGCAATTCTCAGTTGCTGTGATGCCCCTAAAGGCTCATTGGTCACTCTTGCTCTCCTTGTCTGTCCAAGGAGACCATTCCTGTCCCCAAGGCTTCACTGATGGCCGAGTGCTGCATATAGTTTTAACTTTTCTTCTGCACCCTGGTTGGCACTGCCCAGAACCTCTTTCCAATCCTATCTCAAAACTCACTTTCTTTTCTTTTTTTTTTTTAAGTTTTAATTAAAATTCCAGTTAGTTAACATACAGTGTAAGATTAATTTCAGGGGAACAATGTAGTGATTCAACACTTCCATACAGCTGGTGCTCATCACAAGCGCACTCCTTAATCCCCATCACCTATTTCACCCATCCCCCACCCACCTCCCCTCTGGGAACCATCACTTTGTTCTCTATAGGTAAGAGTCTATTTGCTGGTTTGCCTCTCTCTCTCTCTTTCTTCTCCCCTTTGCTCTTTTGTTTTGTTTCTTAAATTCCACATATGAGTGAAATTATATGGGATTTGTCTTTTTCCTACTGACTTATTTCTCTTATCAAAGCTCACTTTCTAGGGGAAGTGAGTCTGATCCCTGCCAGAGCACCCCCTCATTCCAGTCACCAGTCTCTGTCCCATTGGTACTGCTATGCTGCCCGGACTCAATCCTCTGCTCCTTCCTTCTGTATCTTGCCTCACTCCTGCCCATGTCCTCCTTCCCGGGTTCCATCAGAAGCCATACATGAAGATTGACAGACTGGACTTCATAAAAACATTGCTGTAATTGCACAAACACAATATAAACAAAATATGAAGGAAAAAGCATGGGAAAAATCGAAATAAATATGAGAGAGAAAAGATCAATACATGTAACACAGAGAGAACGCCTAAAAAGCAATACAAGAAAGATGGACAATATGATAGGAATGGACAGGCAACTCAGAGTAGCAATAGTATTGGCCAATAAATACAACCTTTAATTCAAATATGTTAACCTTTAATTTTAATATAAGTTAAAATAACTTGCTCAACCTTTAATTTTAATATGTTAAAATAAGAAGCCATCATTGTTTAATATAAAAGGTATAAAAGACTGATAATACCCATTATTTGTTAGAATGGGGGTAATAGGCATACTCCATACACTGGTGGAGGGAATATAAACTGAAGCACATTTTGAAGAGTAGTATAGAAATAGTAAGTGCATGTTCTTTTATACGAGCTCATTGCAGTATTGCCTGTTATTGCGGAATTTGGAAACAACTAAAATCAGTGGGAGATTGTAGCCACTAAAAGGACATTAACTGATATATCTAAATTGATGACATGTAAGGCTGCTTTATCTTAAATTGTTGAATGTGTGTGTATAGAGACAGACAGAGACAGAGACAGAGAAAGTTAGGAATGATACATACTAAACCATTAACAGTGGGGTTTTTTTTAGAGCATGAGTAGTTACTTTCATTTTCTGCCTTATATACTTTCATATCCTTTAGGGTTTGTTGCAATGCGTATTTGCCACAATTATAAATTTTTTTTCAAATTTCCAGTTTGGGGGAAAAAAGGAACAATTTGTTTACGTATTTGTCTCTCCCCCTAAGGACATAAGTTATTAGAAAGCTGGAACCAAATCATATTTATATGTATAAAGTAGCTGACATAAATACTCCATTCATATGTATATATATGAATATATATTCATATATATACGAAATACTCCATATGAATATATATTCGTATATGTATGAACTATATATATATATAGTTTTTTTAGAGAGAACACGTGTGTGTGTGCAAGACAGCGAGGGGGTTGAAGGGGGGGGCAGAGGGAGAGGGAGACAGAGAATCTCAAGCAGGCTCCATGTTCAGCACAGAGCCCGATGAGGGGCTCAATCTCATGACCCCGAGAAAATGACCTGAGCCGAAATCGAGAGTCGGACACTTAACCAACCGAACCACCCAGGTGCCCCATCCCCACCCATTCATATATTTCGAATTGATCTTCTTTTACATATTTTAAAGGTTGATACTCTATTTAGTATATCCTTCATTCCCTATAGTATTATATTTAGTTGTATTTAGATATTTGCCTCCCTAAGTAGAGTCAAGTTCCTTGACGCAGATCAGATGCATCCCTTATAAGCTCCTAGCAGCTCATTGCCAAGTGTAGACTTCCCGTAATGTTTGCTGTACTTGTTGGATACTGAGTGATTAAAAGTCTTACTCCCTTTCTAGACTCCAACCCCTCCAGCCATGTTCTCTTCCTCCTCAGAGGTGGAGTTTTGAGTTCAGAATAGACTATGGTCTGTGTGACTGGGAAAGAGCAGAAGTCTGGGAAGGAATGTCTCCAGTTTAGGCTTTGAGTCAGCATAGGCAAGGTAACAATAGAGCAGAAGACCTTACCTGGGACAGAATCCACAACTTGGACCTGGAATGAGACTTGTTTCAGAACGTCTGCAAACAATTGTCATGACATTGAAGATAACACAATCCCAGCCAGGCTGGGAAACGGGCTGAGAGCTGAGCAGAGTGGGACAAAAGAGCCTGGGCGAGACCGTTTTCACGTATTTGGGCTGATCCATTCTTACGTTCCTTTGCAACAGTCCGTCTTGTTTTCTTATTGATTACGCTGGTTCATTATCAATCTCATAAAAAAATAAAGTTGAGGAGACTGAACCAGAGAGAGGTTACAATCTTTCCCTAGCCCACAGACTAGTGAGGGGCAGAACCCAGGAATGCCTGATCAGATAGGTTAATTGACACTTCGGTCCAGTTGGGAATCCAATGGGCAGGATGTAAGGTCAAGCACTCAGGACCTGGGTGCGTGCTGGAAGACATCATGAAAAAGAGAAATTCGGTCTGAATCCTGGCCCTGCCACCTTACTGGTTAGGTGATCTTAGACAAATGGCTTAACTTCTCTGAATATCACTTAAAGGTCAGATGAGATTGTGGTTTCCTGCCAGTGACCTCTTCACTGTGTGCTGGACTGGAAGCAAAGCAGGGGAACTGGGGTGAAAATGGAACCATGAACTCTTATTTCCAGCAAGGAGCCGTGGGGTGCGGAGAAAAGAAAAGGGAGGGACAAGGGAAATGTGGCCCAAGCAGAGCAGGGCACATCTGAGTCGGGACAGTTGCTCCTGCACCTGCCCCAGGTCTGTTCCTTCTTCCTGAAAGGAGCCACCAAGGTGTGAAACAACCCCTAGGAGGCGCCCTATGCCTAGAAGGGGGACCAATGGATTGTGTTTGTCAATCTTAAGAGCTTCACCCTCAAGGTAAGGCCCTCCACGCTCCTCCTTCTGCTCATTTGGGAGAGAGAGTGCCTTCCAGTGCTTTTGATGAATTACAATCCCAGGTGAGGCAAGACCCAGGGAGGCCCTAAGGTTTCAAGGTGAGCTAACGACCCAGCTGCAGAGTCTGGCAGTTGGAGGAGCCCTTCTGCTCCCGGGCAGCCACAGCAGGCTTCCTTCCTTCCCTTAGCTCCTGTACCTTCCCGTCGTCCCCCCAACTCCTGGAGACTTCCTTTTGGTCTCCCCTGCTCTGCTCTGGTCCTGATCCAGCTCAAGGACCACAGTGTAGATCAGAGTTTCCTCCCCTCCTTTGTTCCCTTTCTGCTTATGGCAAATATATACAGGAGGCAAGAGATCTTTCAGGCCTTTAGGCTTCTGCCCCCCCCGCCCCCATCTTTGCATGCTCAGGTGTGGGTGGTAACTGCTGACCAACTCCGGGGCCCTTCACTCCGTACCTCCCCATCTGGAGCCCTCTCTCTTTGCCCAGACACCTGCTGTGCAAAGGGCCTTATGTCTCTTATGACACTACAACCCACCCAAGCTCCAACTCAGATAAGCCTTCTCAGAAGGTGGTTGGTAGTAACAGAGGGCAGCGGGGAAAGGGATGCTTGGAGTCCAAGACTCATTCTCCCTGACTTGGCAGTCCTAAAATCTTTCCTTGGAAACAAATATGTCCATGAGTCCCTCAAAGTCCCTGTGAGTAAGCCACTCTTCCATTCCCTCCTCCCCATGATTGAATCATGCCCCCCCCACCATTATCCTGGATTAACATTCATAATAATAATTCTAAGAGATAGTACTATTTTTTAAAAGATTTAATTTATTTATTTGACAGAGAAAGACACAGCAAGAGAGGGCACACAAGCAGGGGGAGTGGGAGAGGGAGAAGCAGGCCTCCCGCGGAGCAGGGAGCCCAATGAGGGGCTCGATCCCAGGACCCTGGGACCATGACCTGAGCCAAAGGCAGATGCTTAACGACTGAGCTACTCAGGCGCCCCTAAGAGATAGTACTATTATCCCATCATTAAATGGAGGAAACTGAGGCACAGTGCAGTTAGTGATTTGTTCACAGTCACACAGCTTGTGGCAGGGCTGGGCTGTGAACTTGGATAGCACAGATTCAGGCCCAGAGCACTTAATCTCTGGTTCAGGTAGGATGTTCCCTTGGCTGAGAGGAGCCCCCACTGACCCTCCTGACACAACATTTGTCCTGGAAACGGAGTCCATTCCAGAACCCACAGGGGCCCTTTTCTTACTCTCTTCAGGTTGCAGCACGCCCACCTCTACTGGGGTACCAGCTCAGCCCCCATCATCACTGTGGCTCCTGGGGTGGGAGTGCAGGTGATAGTGGATTTTGTGCCAGGAGGTCCAAGGGTCTCTAGCCCACCCTCCCACCCCCCACCAAGGGCGCCTTCTACATCTACGTGGATGGGCACACCTGTGAGGAGGCTTGGCCGACGGGCCTGGTGTTTGAGCCAGCTGCTGTTGCTGTAACTTGTCGTAAGCCATCCACCGGTGGGGTCCATTGAGGACCATAGGACGGGAGGATAATTAGGTGGAGGTTTTGCCTCAGAATGCCGGCTGTCTCTTTGGATTTATAAATCTGCATGCTTCTGCCCTGCGTGTAAAGGAGAAACCCACCTTCCTGCTCTCCAGAGGCTGGGGCTGGAAGGAAAGCGGAGCAGTGTCTGGGACCTTTCTGAGCATCTCTGTGGGAAGTTCTGGTCTTCTGGCCCTGTCCTGAGGACAAGGGGAAAGGAAATGGGAGGCTCTGGGGGGCAAGAGAGATCAAGTCCTTGTTCCTTCCCACAAATCGGCCTCCAAAGGGTCTTACCAAAGGACTGAGAAGAGTAGCTGGACTCGGGACACTTAATTTACTGCCCCACCTCCTTCAGGAGCTCTTCCTTCCCGAAGTTTACATCTCCCAGCTCTAGGGCTCAAACCCCACACAGCCATCCTGGTTGATGGAGGACAGAGCATGATGTGGGGACAGTCTGAGCACTCCATTTCCACATCTGCGAGGTTAGGAACAAAGACTGTCAGCACTGATCCCAAAATTACCTTTTAAAAAATTACCTCCTTATCGTCTTCATTGCTGCACCACACCCAAACGTACCTTTCAGTTCTCTCAGGGAAGGCACCAAGAAAATGAAAAGAAAAGGCACATTATAGCAGGGGTGGGAGGTCTCGTTCCTACCATCTTCAGGACAGCATGGCCTCTGCCCGTCCCCAGCCCAGTGTCCAAGCTGAAGACGCCGAGGAAGAATGCAGCTCACCAAGTGAGGAGCTGCTTCTACACTAACCAGTTCCCCAGGCTTGGGGCTGGAGGGGTCTGTGGATTATGCTCTTTTGACAAAAGCTGTACAAACAGTAAGGGGAGTTTTTCTCCCTCCCTCCCCTCTCCTCAGCTGGAGTACAAGCGGGATGTGTAGCCATCTCGGTTTACTGAGGATGGTCCTGGCTGGTAACTGTGGTTCCAGCCTCCCATTCACTCAGCGATTTGGCCAGTTTTTCATTTTTATTTATAAGAATGTTTTTGTAACTAGTTGGATCAAAATGCTCTGGAATGGATTCGATAGACTTCCACTTAATACTTCACTTTCTGCTGTGTTCTGTACACAGAGTTCTTCCTTTAACATTTGGGTTGCATCTAAATGTTCATGAGAGAGAACCAATTTTCCCTTTCCTGGCCCTTTTGGACAAAGCTTAAATTATAGCATTTTGCAGTGACCACGGGCAGGGTGCTCGCTGATCAACTGACATTTGCTCGGGTGGAAGTCCCTGGGGACAGCTTTCTGTCTGCTCTCCAGGACTGGCTGGGGAGATCCTGGTGACCAGCCACCTGTGCCACAGAGTCCTCAGGCCACCTCATTGATGTGCCTAAAACCAACTGTGACATTTTATCATGCAAAATAAAAATGGTCAGATTTTCAAATATTTTTAGATACGTGGAGTAACTGATCGATAGCTTTAAAGAGGTAATTGGTAAAATGAGGTCATTAGGGTGGGCCCTAGTCCAGGCTGATTGGCGTCCTTCCAGAAGAGGAGATGAGGACCGAGACAACACACAGAGGACCATATGAAGACAGAGGGAGAAGGAGGCCATCTACAAGCCAAGGAGCGAGGCCTCAGAAGAAACCAGTCCAGCAGACACCTTGATCTCAGACGTCGAGCCTCCAGAACTGTGAGACAATAAAATTCCGTTGTTTGAGCCGTCCAGTCTGTGGTATTTTGTTATGGCAGCCCTAGCAAACTAACGTAGAGGGTATCGGCATTCTCAAAATTATCAACTATGAAGAGTGACTTTGAAGAAGATTTCAGGAAATACTATGAAAAAAATTAAAAATAGTAAAACCATACTGAAAAATTCTTCAGAAAATACCAGTGATACTGAACTAGAAATATGGATAAGAACGGATGGAAGTTTGTCAGTATATAGCAAGAATAATTAGTCAGATTTTTGTTGTTGTTTTAATTATTTTATTTTCATCATGATAAGTGTACTTTTTAATCCCCATCCCCTATTTATTTCATCCATCTCCCTACCCACCGCCCCCCTGGTACCCTTCGGTTTGTTCTCTATAGTTAAGAGTCCATTTCTTGGTTCCTCTCTCTCTCTCTCTTTTCCTTTGCTCATTTGTTTTATTTCTTAAATTCTACATATGAGTAAAATCATATGGTATTTGTCTTTCTCTGACTTATTTCATTTAGCATAATACTGTCTAGCTCCATCCACGTCATTGCAAATGGCAAGATTTCATTCTTCTTTACAGCTGAATAATATTCTATTGTATATATACATCACATTTTCTCTATCCATTCATCAACTGATGGACACTTGAGCTGCTTCCATAATTGGGTTATTGAAAATAATGTTGCTATAAACATAGGGATGCATATATCCCTTTGAATTAGTGTTTTTGTATTTTGGGGGGGTAAATGCCCAGTAGTGTGATTACTGGTTTGTAGGGTAGTTTTAGTTTTAATTTTTTTGAGGAAACTCCATACTGTTTTCCGCAGTGACTGCAATGTATAACAAGAATAATTACTCAGATTTTTAAATTTTAATTTACTATGCAGATATGTATTATTGTTTAGAAAAATATACTTTTGAAAATTGTTTTAATGGAAATATTTGTTAAGTTTATTTGTATAACAACACAATCAAAATAACTATTTCAAAATGACGTAATTCTAATGTCCCTTTCACTCTCCAATGTGTCTGGGTTTGGATGATGAATTATGTGAAGGGGTTCAGAATTGTTGGTCAGACATTCCATTATATACAGAATGTTCTCTTACTTCAACAGAATAGAAGACGCCAGATTTGCACCAAGTGCTGACCCAGCCATTTTGTAAGTAAATAACAAAAGGAAAACTTGAACATACTGCACAGCCCAGGGTCTCTGGCCCAGGGTTTCCCCAGATGTTCCCGTGATCGTGTGACCGCTGTGGCTTGCACTTTTGCCATCTGTACATGCGTGTCTGGATTGCTGTCCTCATCTTGAGAGTGCACGCACCCTGATGGCTCCTTATCTCATTGCCCTGGCGAGGCGGGAAGGAAGTCACCCTCGGTATTCCCCAGTCCTCGGCTCCAAGTCCTTTCCTGCTGCTTTATTTATTTAACCAACACTTACATAGCGCCCTATAAGCAGGCCCTGTGCTCCGCACTCAATAAACATCAACTCCCTGAATCTTCATAAGGACCCCTGAGGTAGTCATGGTGATTATTCCCACTTTACAGAGAGGAAACTTAGCCCAGAAAGGCTGAGAGCCTTGCCTAAAGTCATACAGCGGGAAAATGCGTGTCAAAGCCCGCAGTGTGGCTCAGGTGTGCATGGCCTTGCCCCACACTGTGCCTTCCCTTGGCCCAACTACACCCCGAGACCACCCCTCACTCCCAGCCCGGGGCTCCAGTTTCTGGATCTTACTCAGAACTGAGGGGAAAGCAGAGTGGAGCAGGTCCGGGGCGCCACTCAGTATTTTAGGAGCCCCCCCCCTCTGACTTCAGTACACCCCACCCAGATCCTGGAGCCATAATGCTGACCCCCTGTCTGGTAGCCCTCCTCGTGGGGCACGGACCCCGCCGGCGGCGCGGGGACAATCGAGCATCGCCCGCGAGCGACGACCCTCTCTCCGTGCCATCCCGCTCGGAGCCAGCCCTCCGCACCCGTCCCGCGCGCGCTGAATGATCCGCCCAGAGCTGGGCCGCGACAGCGATCGTCCCCCACCCCAGGGTCCTTTCCCCTCCGGGCCGGGGCCCAGCCAGAGCGACCCCTAGCGGCATGCCGGGAGAGTGCGCTTGCTGGCACTCTGCCGCTCCCTCCTCTCCCCTCCCGGCCGCTTCCACCCCTTCCCTCCCGCAGGTGTCAGGGTCCCGCCCCTCCACAGCCCCCTCGAGGGATGGCTGGGTGGAGGAGCGCTGACCTGAGGGCATGGTCGCGGCGCCGAAATCTCCGCTTACAGAAATGAAGCGGCCGCAGGAAGCTAGCCTGCTGGCGAGGCGGGTTGGGATAGAACGCGACCGGGTGGGGTGCGCCCAGTAAGGAAATCCCCATCGCTGTCCCCAGAAGGAAGCAATTAACGATAAAGTGACAGCGCATTGGAGGTGTTGGGAATCAACGCCTCTCGCACTTCAAGTTCTCGCAGCTACATGCGCCCTTCGTCCACCCACTGGCTGGGTGATCTATTACCAAAGGTTGTCAAGAGTTTTTCAAATCCTCTGTAGGAGCATCCGACGTCCCTGAGGTGGGGGGAGCCGTCAAGCAAGACAAATGTTGGCCAGAATCCAAGGGAAATACTGCGCCTCCAGCCGGCTGGTTGGAGTGTCAGGTCCTGCCGAGGAAACTCACCAGGGAAGGGCAAACCCTCGCTGGCAGCCACTGCCTGCCCTCTGTGGTTCTAAGGACGCCTCAGGCCACTGGGCCGGCTCCTGGGGCTCCCTTCCCGCCAGCCCAGGTGGGCCACCACGGTGTGGCCAGGGCCAGTCACCACCATCCCCAGCAACACTGGGGCAAGTGGGCGATGCCCCGGGTTTTTAAAACCTCCTGGTCAAAATTTCCAAGTGCCCAGATCAGGGGCAGGTAAGTCTGTGGGACTCGGTGCCCAGACTTTGCCCACTTTTCCCCCTCACTGACACTTGCCCCACTCTTCTTCTGCTGTCTCTAGTTCCTCACTCCTTCATGCCGTTCTTTTTTTTTTTTTTTTAAGTTATCATTTGGATCTGACAGGTGGCTGCTCCATCAGCTGAGGCATTTCACAAAACGGGTTCTAAATAACACTAGCGTTTTGCAAGCTAGTAATAGACTAAACACATTTGGGGAAATGCTATCCTATCTTCATGCTTTGTGTGGGCCACAAATTTGATTCTGTATTTCTGCTAGCTAATGGAAGATAGGAAATGAGTTACACAATTTATAACATCCAGAAAATCAGGGGAAAAAAACCCAACAAGACAATTAAAAAAAAAAACTATTTTAGATTCTAGGAGCAGAAATATACTTCCCCCAGGGTTATTTATAAAGAGAACACTGTATAATGTTAGGATGGACACTCTTACAATAAACATGAGGCCTATTTTATATATGGATGCTCCCCATAGCCTCTCTCAGAAGAAAGGGAGGGCCTAAGTCCAAACTGCAACCAATTAAAGCAAACCTCTGGGAAGCCTGTAACAGAAAAGCCATATCCCAGCTCCTTGCTGGGCTCTCTAGAGCAGAGAATGAAATCTTGAAATCTGGCTAGACCAAACTGAGATGTGTATCTAAGTATGAAATACACCCCAAATTTTGAAGACTCACTAAGGGGAAAAAAGAAAGTAAAACATCTCAATAACTTACATATAAATTATATAAATGAGTAGAGCAGTCCCAAGATGAAATGATAATAGTATAGATAAATTAGATTAAATAAAACATATTAAATTAATTCTACCAGTTTCTTTTTACTTTTCTAAAGGTGGCTATTAAAAAATTTAGAGTTACATACGTGGCTCCCACTATATTTCTATGAAACAGAGCTGCAATGTTTCTTAAACTATATACTCTAAGCTATCAATAAATATGCATGACAAAAGGATGCCATAGTTTAACAATTTGGGAAACACTGTCTATAGTTAGCCCCTTCTTGGTGTGTTCTGTAGGACGGTAATGTAACAAACTTGGAAAAAAATTCCATAAATTAACACATTTGGGAAATGCCAGAATAAGCATAGAGGGCTTCTCGGGACTCTTTATAGTGATAATAGGGATTTTCCAAGAGCAGTTTCTCCTATGTAGCATTTCTTCAACATAATCAATCAAAGAACCCTTTTCATCATGGACACAACACCCATTGATGGCATTCTTTGAAAGGCCCCACTCTCGTGGCTTATGGTTTGGCTCTGAAGTCTTTCCCCTTGCTTTTTACTCCAACTAACATCTAAACCGGTATTTTCACCTGATTTCAAGTCCTTACCCCAGACTTAATGAATCCGATTTATCGAGACCACCCTTTTTATGTTAACTTTGGCGGCATAATAAACCACCCCAAAATACAGTGCCTTAAAACAGTCACAATTTCACACGCTACAACATGGGTGAACTTTGAGGACATTATGCTGAGTGAAATAAGCCAGTTGTAATAATACAAATACTTTATGATCCCACTTACATGAGTTATCTAGAGTAGTCAAAAGCATGGGCACAGAAAGTAGAATGGTTGTTGCCAAGGGCTGTGGGCAGAGGGGTTGGGAAGTCGTTCAGTGGGTAATATAGGGTTTCAGTTTGGCAAGATGAAAAAGTTCTAGAGATCTGTGACACGACAATGTGATTATAGTAAACACTACTGAACAGTGCACTTAAAAATGGTTAAGAGGGTGAATTTTGTATGTTTTTTACCACAGTTTAAAAAAATAAAATTTAAATTAAAAAAAAGCCAGCAGCAATTAATTTCGTTCACAATTCTGCGGGTCAGCAGTTTGGGCTAGGTTGAGCTGGGTACTTTTCCTACCAGTCTTGACTGGGCTCACTCACCCATCTCTGGTCAGCCGGCAGTTAGGGAGTTGGGCTTCTGGGAGTTGCCCGGCTGTCAGCTAGGGCCCTGAGCATGACTGGCCACGTGTTTCTCATCTTCCCTCGGGCTTGCCCTGCTCATGTGGCAGTCTCGTATTCCAAGACCATGAGAACCAAAGCTTCAGGGACTGTTCAGGACTCGGCCCAAACGCACCAGTGTCATACCAGCTGCGTTCAATTAACTGAGGCAAATCACAAGGCCAGCTAAGATTCAAAGGGTGGGGTGAGCATCTCTATCGCTTGGTGCCAAGAGCTCAAAAGCCCTGTGGTCATTTTTACAATGCTCCGTGTTTGTCCCGTAAGCCCATTTTCCAGAATAATCCATTATTATCTGTCTTTTGTGTTTCCTATGTACAGAAGCATCCCCTCTTGTACCTTACTTTCCTTCACTTTCTCAAATACCCCTCCATCTGGTCAGCATCACAGAGCTACTTTATTCTTTTCAGGGGTGAATTTTCGCATTATCACTTTGCTGGGCTTCCGTTGCCCCCCTGCCTCTCCATGTCTTTACTATATCTCTATATCAAATGCTGGATATTCTAAAAACAATATTCTCCAAAAATGTTTTCCTGATTCTCTCCACCTATCTCTCACCTGTTTTTTGTTTGTTTTTTTTTTAATCTTTAAATCCAGATGCATAGTTGCCCACTCCTCAAGCTGGACTCGTTTTTATTTGGCTCTAATAGTTACTCTGTTCTCACTTGTCCTGTAGCACTTAATTCACCAGGTCATAATTCTCCACTTATGTATCTGTCTGCACTGATGACAGTGAGACCTGTGTCTTGTTTGCTCATATAGCTCAGCACCCACGTGGTACCTGACACAAGGCAGGCATCCATCAAATCATTATCAAATACATGAATGAACATTATTGAATGAATAGTGTGATACAGGAGCATTCCTATGGTATTTACTGTATGTAACCAGAAGGTTACAGAGATGGTAACTGCTCCTTCTCCATTTCCTCCTTCCAATTTGTGACTCACATTGTATTGGAAGAAGGCCTTCTTTTAATATCTCCTACCTGGTTTCCCATATGTGAATTTCTATGGTAATGCTCTTAGCATTCTATGTACGCACTTATGAGTCCCACCTGCCAGAATGTGTCTCTTCATTAGACTATTTCTTCTTCGTATGTGCTTTCAGTGATGCGAGCTCTCTGGAAACAAGGGCCCCTGATCCCCTTCACTCCTTCATGTGCACTTGAAAAGAATGTGATTGTGCAACTATGGATACAGTGTTTTATGGATGTCAGTTAAAATTAATCATGTGCTCAGACCTAGACACTTACCTTTTTCTTTGTTCTGTTACTGTGAGAGTTTCTTTAAAATCTCCTATAAGATAGTGAACTTTCAGTTCTGTCAATTTATATATTATAAAGATTATAAATTTCTATATCTTCTTGTTGGATCAACTTATTATCAAATGTCCTTCCTTATTTCTAGGGACGCTTCTTATCTTAAAGTCTGCTTTGCCTGGTGTCAGTATGCTATACCAACTTTCTTTGGTTAATGTTTGCATGGTGTACTTTTTCCATCCTTCTACTTGGACCTTGCTGTATCTTTGTAGTATGTCTCTTAAAAGCATTACTTAAGCATTTTTTAAATGAGAAAACAGATTGACAATCTTTGATTTGTACCTAGAGTATTTAGCCTATTTACACTTACTGCAATTACTGGTATATTTAGGTTTAAATCTATAATCCTTTTCTTTTAAGACCCCAGGGCCATGGAGCTTGTGTAGGAGGCCACCCTTGTAGGTACAGGTTGTTGGTGTGGCTTATAACATTTGACAGTGTTGGGGTACAGGCAAGGAAAACACTTGGGACAGACCATCTCGTCCAAGTGTATTTCTGGGCAGGCTCAATAATGCTACCTGATCGGTGAAACACTAAGTTCAGGGTGGATTTTTCTGGATATTGTGGACTGGGTGTGGCTATTCTCCGGTGGTTTAGTCACAAAAATCAGATGCCACTGGCCCAGTGGGATGCCCTCCCTGTCTTGAATTTTGGCTTTGACATTCTCAACGATGTCACTGGGCTCAACCTCAAGGGTGTGGTGTTGCCTAGCAGGGTCTCACAAGGATCTACATCTCTACATCTGCTGATTGATTGCCTCACTGAAGAGAAAGAGCTAAATCTACAATGTTTTTGACCCACATGTTCTACATTCTGTTTTCTCTTTTCTTTGGAGGGAATAACAATTGTGAAAAGGAAAGCAAGGAAGGAAAATCTTCAGATTACAGACTAGTTTTCAGGCAAATAAATTCTAGCAAAGAGTATATAGGGAATTTGAGAATCTGGGCATTTATGCTATTCAAAAGGGTTAGGTATTCTAGCATCAGGTAAAGGCAAAGGAAAAGAGAGATACAGAGGGAGCCTATGTTAATTTGTTTCTGGAAGGGACCAACGAAATCATTTGCTGCGAATACAGGAGATAGGAAGCCAGAGAGATTATGTGACTTCCCCCAAGGCCCTCAGCATGTTAATGGCAGAGATCGCACTAGACATCTCCTGACTGCCAAGTCTAGGACACTTTTTCAACAATCACACGTTGTACTCGGGTTGAAAGTTGTATCCGACTCTTGCCCTCCTCCCTCACCCTGCTCCTATTAACGGCTGTCTGTGATCCTTGTTCTTAGAGTTCTTTGAAGAGTATGAACAGCACGGCCCTGGACTTATAGGTTGGGTTCTGCCCTTACCGTTGATAGAGAGGCCAGACAAAGGAATATTAATAGCCCTCTAGGGCTTTCCAGGAGCCCACAACAGGATGGTAAGACTTTCAAAGAAAGCAGCTCCACTAACGAACTAGCACAAATGATTGTGAACTTTCTTGAACTCACCTGAGAGCCATACGATCTTAGAGGGTCAGGATGTCAATGCCATTAAACAGATTGAGAACACCAAATAAATCAGAGGTAGGACTGAGTCCAGACTCACAGCAAAGCTCCCCATGTGCTACGCTGTTAGTGCTCTCTAGCTCACCCATTTTACTTTTAAGTGAGAGGAACGTTTTGAACATTCTGCAACACAGCTAGAGAAACACAGGACAAAACAATGGTGAGCTAGGAGAGCTGGAGTACAATATGAGAGAAACCACACTTACCTTTCCTCCAGCTGTACCTGATGTACACACTACCTCAGCGTCTCACTTTTATGGCTACATGTTATATGGCAGCGCTTCTCAGACTGTAAGACTCAACTGAAATTCATCTCGCAATTCCTAGTGCTTGCACTAAGGTAGACAGTGTGTCTAGACAGTTTTCTAGAAGGTGGGACTTGAAAGAGATCAGAATGTCCCTGGCCCAAAAAGATGCCCTTGTACTATCCTGTTTCTTGCATATAAAATACTCAAGATAGTTACTCCTATTAAAATTAATTCATTTACTCTTCAGTGTTTATTTGGGGGCATATTTTGCACAGGAAAGAGAATTTAGGTGTAATATGAGAATCAACATTGGTTTGATTAGTGTTCTTAAGCAGAGGGGGAATAAGGCACAAATGCAGTATTCTATAATTAAAATTATCGTTTTGTGGAGTGCTTATAATGCCCTTGATTTTTTTACATATATTTTGTTTAATGCTTAGAACTGCCTTGCAAAGTAGGCATTTGCATACTACTTTTACAAATTAAGAAACTGAAATTAAGAAACTTTCCCAATTTCCCACACCTGTGAAGTAGCAGAAAGGATTTAAACCTCAATCAGCATGGCCCTTCCACTAATTACACACTTCTTCCCTACAAATGGTCCATAAAAATAAGCAATGAGTTATCTGAGTGGTAGAACAAAATGCCAGAAATGCAGAGATGAAGAAGGTAGTCACTTCCAGTGGTGATGACTGGGGAAGGTGTCATGGTAGAAAGCATTTGGGAGATGGTAGTGGGAGTTGGGTACAGGAGGAATATATCCTATATTCTAGACAGAGGGGATGGTTTCAGCAAAAACATGAAGATGAGACTGGTTTGGGTCATATAGAATGGTATTATTTAATATGCAAGATTTATACTGAGGACATAACAGGAGGCAAAGCTAGAAAGTTAAGTTGAGGCTGGATTGCGGAGAGTCTTGATGACTGATGAAGGAGAAAGGACTGTCTCTATGTGGCAATGGGGAGTCATTAAAGTCCCTACCACCACCACCACCACTACCAGGGACTTGGGGTTATATCGACTAGATTTAAAAGGAAATGAGGACATAGGAGACTCTTAATCTCAGGAAACAGCCTGAAGGTTGCTGGAGTGGTGGGGGGTGGGAGGGATGGGGGGGCTGGGTGATGGACGTTGGGGAGGGTATGTGCTATGGTGAGCGCTGTGAATTGTGCAAGACTGATGAATCACAGACCTGTACCCCTGAAACAAATAATACATTATATGTTAAAAAAAGAAAAAAAAAAAGGAAATGAGGAAATGTGAGGCCACAGTACACTGTCACAGATGATAAGCCCTGAGAGCAGTGGTGGTGGAAAGTGGAATGGAGGGTCCTGAGAAGAGGAGGCACTCTGGCACCAAAGGGCAAGAGCACTATACCTCAGTGAACAATGGGTTGTGGAGAGTAGAGGAAAGGGATGAGTCAAAAAGATCATTGTGGTGAGAGCCTCAGTGACCAGGAGAAATTTGGAACCACTTACAGAAATGTGAATGATGGGAAGACTGCTGGCCTAGGGGAAATAACCACCTGGCAAGTGTCATCTGTTAGATTCAGGGTCTGGTGGCCAGGTATGCTCTGCTGGGGGCAGCCAAGACTGTGGAAGGGAGTCTGAGCAGAGGGGAACCAAGCTAGGGCCACTTCAGTGATAGAAGTCTCGGACAAAGTGGAAGAACAGGAACAGGCAAATAAATAGGAGGAAAGTAGGTAATGCATTTGGGGGCAAACAGAGTAGGTTACACCCCTCTATACCTTTGCTTAAGGAGGGACCTTTCTTCTTACAATGAAAGAATGCAAATGATGACGGCAAACAATGAATGAATACAAATTTAGTCAATGCTTCTGCCTGTCAAAGAAAGTGTGAAATAGTCAGTTAGTTGCTTCACTATCCGAACAGCGTATAGCCCACTACATAAACCATTTTGAATTATGTAAGCTACTCAGTAATGGAGCTTAAAGGTGTGGTTCCTGGGCTCAGGTCCAATTTTGACAGTATGGTTTCCCAGCCAATAATGGGTTCTTAAATGGGGTTGAGCTTTGTAAGCACTACCAAGATCAACATTTACTTTAGAGGCAATCGCAGTAAAGAGGAATCTGATAATCCTAAGAGAGGGGAAGGAGAGTCTAAAAGGCAAGGTGTGATGGTATGAGGTAGTCTGTACCCCTGACGCAAGATGACCAACCTCACCGTCCTCACTGGGAAGAACTACCATAACTCTGTGCCTGTGAGCCAGTCTTTCCCTCTTGTTTTGTTTTGTTTTGTTTTCCCCCCTTTAAAACTTTCAAACAAAATGCCCGAGATGATCACTTTTGGCAAAAGGACAGGGACATAGTCCCTTACCCAGTGATAGGGGACAACCCTGCAGTCTCCCTCCCTTCACAAGCCTCAAGGCTATGGCACCGTAATGGTCTTGTGAGTGGGAGCAAAGGGGAGTGGGCTTCTAGGAGAAACCCTGAAGTTTATCAGCCCCTCAGGAGATTGGGAGTCTAAAGAGAGGATTAAAAAGACTCAAAGAGTAAAACAGGAAAAGTTTCTTACTACAAGTGAAGCACGAGTTTACAAAGGCTGCTCTTCCTCTAGTTCATTATTCTCTCTGCTGCTTTAAGATCTGCTTCTTGTGCTTACAGCTGGCATAGGTATGCATTTTTGGGATGGGTCACCATATTGTTTGTTTTTGTCTTCATTATTTGGAAATTAGGCATGGCCATTTGTCCTTCTACTTCAAACACAGAATATTAATTTTTTTAGACAGATTGAAATTCCCTAACCAAATTTACAGGATTGGGATCATGGACCTAAAAATCCCAAAGCTGAAACCAACTGACAGTGGTCTTAAAAATGAACGTTAACAATAAAAAATAATATGGAGAAGCCATGCACACGGTGTCCTTGGCTCTGTTAAAGCATTTTCAAATCTTCATCTTACTGGATCTTTGAAACAACTCTTCTCTGAAAGGTGGACAGGAAAAGCATTAATCCCCCATCTCACAGACGAATTAGCTAAGACAGAGATGAGTTATATGACTTGTCCTAGGAAATATTGAGAGTTCACAGCAGAATCCAACCCAGAAGCCAGGACTCTTGACTGCTAGTGGGTCGTTCATTTCCCCCGGGTGAAATTATTACTCAGGGAGAAAGCTTTAAGTGCTAAATAGACTTCTACCATTATCTTTTCTGTGTTTTAGTTTCCAAATGAATAAAATGGAAGTAATAATAGGATTTACATCATAGGGTTTTGGTGAGTATTAATGAGTGAATTTAAGTAAATTACTGAGAACAGTGCTTGGTGTATGACAAGTGCTGGGTAAGCCATTAGTAATTGCTATTATTAGCATGTAGAAGATTTCATTTCAGGCTTAAGGTACTGATTTCTAAGGTTCTTTAATTCTTTCTTGGAGGGACAGAGCTACCTCTAAGAGATATCTTCCCGAACTGTCTGCTAATTACGGATTTGCTGCAATACACAAGGTTCTCACGCAGATCCTCCCCCTCCCTTTGAGACTTAACCAGTAAAGCTACCTGGGACTCTGTGGTGTCTGAAGCTACCTATGACTCTCTGGGGAGTTTTTTACGCAATAGTTTCTCACCCTTCGGATAATAGGTTCTGCCTACCAGCTGACACTACTTCACCAACTGGGCCCATTACCGGCCAGGCCTGGGGCATTTCAAGACTGTGGGTATCGACCCCTGCCTCTGTACTCACCTGATCTAAGCCTTTGCTGAGGTGTGGGATGAGATCTCACTATCTGTGAATACGGCGTGTAACTCCACCAAACTTCCAATGACCTGAAAACTAGTAAATAATAAAAGACCAAGGATCAAAATCTTTTAACCTTCAAGAGCAGTTTGAGCAAAACTTTCCAGAGCAGCCTCTAGGCTGCAATTCCAAATAGGTCAACAAGCAGCACACAGTTAAGTTCCAAGCTTTCTTATTATTTCTAGCGCAGTGGTGACTCTAACATTAAGAGGAATGGCTGGCTCACAAGAGGTGGTTCACAATTAAAGCCCAGCTCAGTTGTCAAGGAAATTTAGTGAAGTCCAAGTATTGTGGACTCGGAGGAAAACAATCTTCCACTTGGAAGCCACCTAAAGCTGGCACAGACGAAGCAGTCAGTGTCCTTAGTCAGGGGCTTCACTCCAAGGGGAGTAATTAGAACTGAAGAGACATTGAAACACACCAGCCGCAGGCCACCTACTCCAACCACTTTCCCAATTTAGGAATAATGTTGAGAATGAAGAAAGCCGGTATGAGAGGCTGCATCAGACTTCTCCTGGCTTCTCAATCCTGGTAACAGCTAATGTTGAAATGAATGATCTTTCCGTTTGTTCTGACCAACAAATCTTTGCTTTTTTCCCCCTCAGAAACAGTCAACTGAAAACTCTTCTGGCTTTTGGTGGCTAGAACTTTAGAACTGTGTTTTGAGATGACTTCCTACGCTGACTTTACTACAAGGTGTTGGGACCACCAAGGAGTTCCCTCACCTTGCCTCCTTTGGGTTTCCCTCAGCTTCACTGCCATGGTTGCCACTTCTGAGAACTGCCAGACCTCCACGGCCTCAGTCATCAAATTCCTGCTTCAGTTTGAGTTTAACGGGCTGGACTTTGACTAGGAGTACTCTGGCTCTCAGGGGAGCCCTCCTCAGGACAAGCATGTCTCCATGATCCTGGTGCAGCTGAGCCATGTTCCGTATCATTTTGACTGGAAAGCCTATGACCAGTCTCCTGTGAAAAATCCCTGAGGCTGTACAGAAAACCTAGCTCCTTACAATCTCAGTTGGAGATGAAGGACCCTATTCCAGTGAGGATGCTGAAGAATGAAAAATGGGAAAGACTAATTTAATTCAAAGAGTTGTCATGGAAATCAACTCAGAGTTGATATTCATAGACTTTCTCCTACTTGTGTATAGGAAACATGTGAAGCTTATGATCAGGAGTCCAAGCAGATCAACAAGCCCAGGCTGATGGTTTCTGCCATGGTAATTGCTGGCATCTCCAACATCCAGTCTGGCTATGAGATTCCCCCAGCTGTCGCAGTGAGTGATGACCTGTCCCCATCTCCTCTGTGTGTCACTTGTTCAAGAGACACTCATCTTTAGTGTGCCTGCTGTTCAGAGACCTTGTTTAGAAGGCTTTCTTGAACTGAACCCAAACAAATAAAGTTTATTATCCAAAATAAAGTTAAAATGTGAACTTAAATAACTTTTAAAAACTGGAGGTTGTATTAATAGGGTTCTTAATTTTTTAAAAGATTTTATTTATTTTGACAGGGAGAGAGGGAACACAAGCAGGGGGAGTGGGAGAGGGAGAAGCAGGCTTCCCGCCGAGCAGGGAGCCCGATGCGGGGCTCGAACCCAGGACCCTGGGATCATGACCTGAGCTGAAGGCAGATGCTTAACGACTGAGCCACCCAGGTGCCTTGGGTTCTTAATTTTTTAAAAAGCATATAACATAAAATTTACCATCTTAATCATTTTTCAGTGTATAGTTCAGTAGGGTTAACCATAATCACATTATTGTGCAACAGATCTCTAGAACTTTCATCTTGAAAGACTGAAAGTCCATACCCATTGAACAGCAACTGCCCCTTTTCCCTCACCCCCAGCCCCAGGCAACCACCATTCTAATTTCTGTTTCAAAGAGTTTGACTACTGTAGGTACATCATTTAAGTGAAATCATGCAGTATTTGTCTTTTTGTGACTTATTTCACTTAGCGTAATGTCCTCAAGATCCATCCATGTTGTCACAAATGGCAGGATTTCCTTCTTTCTCATAGCTGAATAATTTTCTGTTGTGTGTGTGTGTGTGTATTTGTGTATATTGTGTACATTGTGTATATACATACCACATCTGCATCCATTCATCTGTTAATGGACACTTAGGTTGTTTCCATTATTTTTGCTATTGTGAATAATGCAGCAATAACACAGGAGTGCAGATATCTTTTCAATATTCTGTTTTCATTTCCTTTGGATACAGACCCAGAAGTGGGATTGCTGGTGGTTCTATTTTTAATTTCTGAGGAATCTCCTTACTGTTTTCCATAGTGGCTGAGCCAATCTACATTCCCACCAACAGTGCACAAGGATTTTCTTTTCTCCACATCCTCGACAACACTTGCTATCTTTTGTCTTCTTGATGATAGCCATTCTAACAGGTGTGAAGTGATATCTCCTTACAGTTTTGATTTGCATTTCCCTGATGATTAGTGATGTTGAGCATCTTTTCATGTACTTTTTGGCCCTTTAGATGCCTTCTTTGAACATTTTTGCCTATTTTTAAGTTGGATTGTTTGGGGGTTTTTGTTATTGAGTTATAGGAGTTCCTTACATGTTTTGGATATTAACCCCCAATTTATGGTTTGCAATTTTTTTTTCTCATTCCATAGGTTGCCTTTTCATTTTGGTGATTTTTTTTTTTTTTTGCTGCAAAGAATTTTACTTTTTTGTCTTGCCTAATGTCTCTGGCTAGGACTTCCAGTACTATGTTGAATAGAAGTGTCAAAAGGAGGAATCCATGTCTTATTCCTGATCTTACAGAGAAAGCTTTCAGCTTTTCATCACTGAGTATGATGTTAGCCATAGGTTTTTTTTTTTTAAGATTTTATTAATTTATTTGGGAGAGAGAGTGCGTGCAGGAGAGAGCAAGGAGTGAGGGGCAGAGGAGAAGCAGAGTGCCCACTGAGCAGGGAGCCAGATGTGGGACTCAATCCCAGGACCCTGGGATCATGAACTGAGCCCAAGGTAGATGCTTAACCGACTGAACCACCCAGGCGCAATAGCCATAGGCTTTTTATACGTGGCCAGAATTCTTAGTTTTTAGTAACAAATCATACTCTGGGTAATCTAAGCAATAATGGTACTTATTAAAGATATGTTTTGGTGCACAGAATCTCTGGAAGACTGAGAGAGCTGGAAACAGTGCCTGTCTACTGTGGGAGTGGCTCTAGTTGAGATAGCACAGTGTCCAGTTGTCTACAACCAATAACACTCAGGACTGGTTGCCAACAGCTTACCATTGCTGCCCAGGAAGAAGAAGTCACATCCACCATTGCACTTCTTAGAAGGTGGATTCTCTCACGTATGACCACCTCTCATGTTGCTAACTTTGAAATCCAAAACTCACACTGACTGGTAGATTCTAGGTCACAGGCCTGATCACTAGCTGTTAGTGAGACAGGAAATGTGAGTTTCTGACTTCTACTTGTAAAAGTGGGATTTGTAAGAAAGAAATTATCCAACAGTAGATATAGTGTGCAAAGATGTTGGATGACCACAAATGAGAAATACCAACTCCAGAAATAAAAGGATTGGAGTTAGTAGGCATATTACAGATAAACATCACACTCTCTGATTCTAGCAGAAGTCAAGAAAATTCTGTCTAGATAGTATAGCTCAACAGTGGGAGCAACTGGAAAGATGCAGGCCTGGCTAGACAGAGATCCCTCGGCACTTACAAAGTTTTTCATAAATAAACATAACATACCAGACTGGAATAAAATCAATAGGACAGAATCATAGATGAAGGCTACTTTTCTAATTTTGCAACCTAAACTGCATCTCTAATAATGAAGAATGTTCTGCCTCCGAAGAGCTTTATGTTAGGGGTTTTGAAGATAAGAAAAGGATTCATTGAAGTCTATGTCAATTTAATCATTATTACTTGTTTCCCTTTCTTACCAAATGATTACCATTTCTCTTTATTGAAGTTCTGCAGTTCACTATTTTAATTTATTTTTACCTTTATGTTTAGGTGTGGTTTTATTTTCTTTCCCTTCTGCTTGATACTGAATGCTCACTTTCAGTCTGAGGACTCACATTACTTTTTTCAACTCTCAGCCTTTATCTTCTTTAAAATCTTTTAGTTCAAAATAATACATGTACAAAAACTAGGAGTTGAAAATACTACACAATTATAAAATAAAAACAGCAGTTCCCTAGAAGTTAATTCCATCAACTATATTTCTTAGTTCTTATTAATATTATGTACCCATTAGCCATTATTTGTACAAGTGAAAGAAGAGATGGCCAGACAGAAATGTTTGTAAATCATAAGTAGAAATGTTCTTAGTATGCAGTAGCTCCCAGGCTACTGTACTAAAATATACTATTATAAAATAGTATATTTTATTTTATTTATATAGTATAAAATAGTATATTTTATTTTATTTGAGTTTAAAATAAGAATATCATAATTGCTGAATTTCATACACTTTTTTCAATGAAATTTATTACACTTACTGAGTACCTACTATATTCCAGGCACAATTCTATGCATTGGAATACATAAATGAAGGAAAGAGAGAAAGATCCCTGTTCGTATGGAGCTTACATTTTAGCCAGGAAGACAGATATTAAATAATAAACATAATAAATACATAAACCATATAGTATGCTGGATGCTGAAACATGTTATAAAAAGTGGAGAGGAGAGGAGCTGGAGGCTTCCAGGGGAGGGATCGCCATATGAAATGGCGTGGTCAGCCAGTTTCTTAGGCATGTGACCTATGTGTTTTCTTTAATGCTCTGTTGTTAATGTGTTGGATTTTAATCATTTTTGAACATGGGATCACCTGTTTCCATTTTATACTGGGCTCACAAATTACCTGAGCAAGTATATAAAGGAATGAAGATGTTAGTCTTGTGGCTATCTTGGGGACAGTGTTGTGGAAGGAAAGATTGGTACAAAGGCCCTAAGGAAAAATTCCTGACATATGAAATGAAGGAGACCAGTTTGGTTGGAGAAAAGACAAAGAGTTGTGGGGGCGGGGGGGGGCAGTTATAAGAGATGTGGTCATGAGAGAGCAGATTGTTCGAAGCAGCAGTTGGCAAACTTCTTCTGTAAAGGGCTAGTTAGTAAATATTTTAGGCTTTGTGGGCCATATGGTCTCACTGCAACCCCTCAGCCCTGCTGTTGTAGTAGTGGTGAAAGCAGCTCGAGACAATGCATAAATGAATATGCATGGCTGTATTCCAATAAAATGTTATTTATGGATGCTGAAATTTGAATTTTGTATAATTTTCATGTGTCACTAAATGTCCGTTTTGGTTTTTTTCAACCCATTTAAAAATGTAAAAATCATTCCTAGCTCCCAGGCTACTGCACAAAAATAAGCAAAGGTCACATTTCGCACTCAGACACTAGCTTGCAGACCCATGGTTTAAGGCTTTATAGAGCATTATGAAGACTTCTGCCTTTACTCTGAAGCAATGAGGAGCTTTGAAGGCTTTCAAGTGGACAAATCATTTGACTTCTATTTTTAAAATAATTTGGTTGCTCTGCTGAGAATGTAGTTTGAAGACTACAGCAGTGATCCAAGAGAGAGATGATGGCTCAGAATAGGGTAGCAGCAGTAGAGGGTGGTTAGAAGTGATTGAATTTAGGCTGTGTTTTAAGGTTGGGGGGGGTTTGTTTTTTGTTTGTTTGTTTGTTTAGCTAAACAGATTTATTTATGGGTTGTATGTAGAATATGGCTGGGGGAGGAAAGGATTCAAGGATAATCCCGGCATTTTGACCTGAGAAACTGCAAATACAGAGCTGCCATCAACTGGAATGAGAAAGGCTGAAGGTAGAGCGGCCTCTGGAGGAAGGTCATGAATTCAGATTTGGACATGTTGAATTAAGGTTTCTATTGGATTTCTAGTGGGAAATGTTGAGAAGGCAGTTGGACATGAAACTTTTGGAGGTTGGAATGTAGTTGGTACTCAAAGTCAATAGACTTGATGAGATCTTTAAGGGAATGAGTGTGGAAAGGAAAATGAATCCAAGGACTAAACCCTGGGCATTCCAATATCCAGAGGCTGCAGAGACGCGTAGCAATGAGTAAAGAAGACCAAAGAAGGAGGGATGCATGAGGGAGAACACCAAGAGAGTCAAGAGTCTGGAAAGAGGAGAAAGTGATCAACTGCGTCCAATACTGCCGATAGGTCAAATAAGGTGTGGTCTGTGAGCTGACCATTAGGTTCAACAACATGTGGGTCATGACCAAGAGCAGAGACAGAACTCCACTTGGTGGCAAAAGCCTGAGTGGAGAAGGTTTAAGAAAGAATGGAAGGAAACGAATTGAAGACAGAAAACACAAACCTATCTGATGTGCCTCAAAGGAAAGCAAAGAAATGGGTTAAGAACAAAAGACAATGGAAACTAGGAGGTGGACTTGCACGTTCAAGCTCATGCTTCAGTGCTAGAGGTATGAAAACTAATCATTTAACACTCTTTCAATACTTGTTGCCTCCAGATGTTATGTTATTATTTTCATTTACTCAAAAATTTTAATATCACTTCATTTCATAATAGAACTAAACTCTTATGTTTACATTAATGCAATGCTCATGAACCGTACTTTTACTACAGCTTCTCTAATACTGGATTCTCCAGTTCATCTCCTCCTTTGTTTTGTTTTTGTTTGCCAGGAAGGGCTTGAAGTTGTGGTCTTCCGTTCTATCACAGGTATGAACATGCCTGACTGTTGCCTTTCTACTTGATCAATAACTTGTTAGACATAAACCTCTTGGCTCACTCTTTTCCTCAAAATTTTGTATTAGTCCTTTCTTTTTCTGGCATTGCATATTGAGCTACTTCTATTCCTGTGGCTTTTCATTTACTTTGGGTTATTGTTGTCACTGATTGCAGCTGAACAGTTTTTTTTCTAAGTAGTGCCATGGCTACTACAGACCTTGAGTCCCTTCACAAGTGAGAATGTCTGCCTGTTCCTTTGATACTTGCAAAATTCCTTGGCAGAGTATTATATGACAGGCTAATACTTTTTTTCATCAGAATTCTGTAGGTGTAGACAAAAACTCTCAGCACCATTTCAAATTCTCACTGCCCGACCTTTTAACTTTAACCACAACTGCAGCAACCAGCTCTGCGTAAGTTTCAATCGCCTTTGTAGTTCCTTTGCTTCAGGCCTGTGTCCTGCATTTCTGGCTTCTTACATGAGGCTTCTTAGATAGAAGCTTCCACTAAAACATGGACACCCTACCCATGTAGAGGAGTTAATGTCACCCCTGGGGGATCAGGGGACCATGGTCTTCACTTTTCTTCTCTGGATGGTCCCAAAATACATTTCATAAGACTTCTAAGACAGTCCCAAGGGACTGAGCATCCAGTTGCCCCTAGCAATGACCAACTTAATAATATACTTTTGTATTGGTCTTCCCTTTTTTTCCCCTGTTTCATTCTTTTATCTTTTATTCCTGCTTCCCGGATTCTGCTCCCAAATAAATAATTACTCTCACATGAACTACTTCCAGGTAAACTTAACCTTAGATAATAGGCATTGCTTCATTGTGCTCTGGCACTGAATATTGATTGTTGTGGGGAATCTTTGAGACCAGTGGGTACACACTACCCCTTCATCAACCCATACCTTTTAAGTTATTTCATAAATTTTTCTTTCTGGTGCCTGAAGAACTCAATAACTTAACAAAGATATGTCTTGGTTATGACGGTTCTTTATCAATTTTTCTTGGAAGATAGCTGAGGAGTGATGATGAAGTTAACTGATGCCCTGTAGGCTGGCTTCCTGGAGAGGAAGTTGGCTCGCTGACTCTGGATACCAGTGATAGCCTACAACCTAGAGTTTAAAGCAATCCATCCTGGCAGGGAGCTGACATGTGGATCGAGACCTCAGCCAAGTTTCCACCTCGTAGTAGTGTTGTAATCACAAGGGTTAAGATCACACCTGGGGAAAGCCAAGCGTTCTCCCAATTGATGAATGCTGAGATAGTGGGTGGAGCTGAAAGCCAAGGTTCTGCTGTTAGAGCCCATATCCTAATTTCACTAGGAAGAGTTTGGTTCTTTAATAATTAAGGAGTTTAAAAACCCCAACATCTAAGGCCCAGGACGTAGACGTAGATTTATAGTCTCAGACGTAAATTTACAGTCTGTTAGATTGTCGTGGGCTTCCTGAGAATAAGATGGTCATGAAGGGATCATTCATATGTACTGCAGATAGAATGCCTTTAAGGAGGTAATTAAGGTTAAATGAGGTTACAAGGATGGAGCCCTGATCCAATGGAACTGTGCCTTATAAAAAAGAGACACTAGATCTTTCTCTGTCTCGGTCTCTCTCTCTCTCCCATGTGAGGATATAGCCAGAAAGGGACTGTCTGCAAGCCAGGAAGGGAACTCTTTCCAGAAACTGAATCTTGGTGGAACCTTGATCTTGGACTTTCTAACCCCCAGAACTATGAGAAAATATATTTCTGTTGTTTACATCACCCAATCTATGGTATTTTGTTATGGCAGCCAGAGCAAACTAAGACAATGTCCAAACCTAACCTGATGGCTATTTCATGTTCCTTATTACCCACAGAGGATGACAGCAGGAGAACGCAGAGAAGTCAACACAAAGACAAATTGCTTAAGCCTAGTGTTCACTCCAAATGGTATGCTAACTGGATTGCTTGCCCAATGCTATAAATATCCTAAATAGAGCCATTCCTAGCAACAGTCCATCTGTTCTCAGCCATCTGTTACGAACCTAGGATTCTGAGCACAGGAAGTTTTCTGGCGCTGAACAACTGTGATTTGGGGACCCAATCCAGATATCCCTTCCCACACCTTTTTCTTTTTTTCTCCCCCATCCCTGTCTTAGCAACTGTGAAATCAGGACTGCTGCACTAAAAGACAGGTGGAGAATATCCGGGGTCACTGCTCTCTCTACCTGGTTGTTGATGGTTTCTCCAATTGCAGCTTTGCCCCTTACCTTTGCCCGACCGCCTGCTGTGGTACCAATACTCTGCCATGTGGGCACTGAGAAGCCATTCTTATCCTGGTGCTGGTGCAAATGAAGTGGTCCAACTATTGCATGACCACAGGAATGGGAAAACGTTGGTGCAGGATTCCCACCAAGGTGATGGTCCCAGGTATGGGCAAAATGCCACGGGTATTTGTGGAAGTAGAAAAAGTCCCTTGCTAGGTAGGGAGGAAACCTCTGAAATCACAGGATGTGGGGTAGAGATGCATTCTCACTGTCCTGCATTAGATTGTTCTAGGAGAACTCAGTCAGGTTGTCCCAGGTTCTTTGACGCAATTCTCACAGGTGGTGGACTCTTCTGTTAATCTTTATGCTACTGATTCTATTTCTTCCCCAAGTTTTTATTTAAATTCCAGTTAGCATACAGTATCATATTAGTTTCAGGTGTAGAATTTAGTGACTCAACACTTACATACAGCACCTGGTGTTCATCACAAGTGCCCTCCTTAATACCCATCACCTATTTCACCCTTACCCACCTTTCCTCTAGTAACCATCAGTTTGTTCTCTATAATCAAGAGTCTGTTTCTTGGTTTGCCTCTTCCCTCCCACCCCATATTCATTTGTTTTGTTTGTTAAATTCTGCATATGAGTGAAATGGTATTTGTCTTTCTCTGACTGAATCTGTAGTGCAGAAGTAGGTGCAGCTAGGGAGAGCCAGGGGCCATTTTGGTGTCTCCTAATGTCACTATCTTTTTAGAATATTCTATTGAGTTATACCACCCAGTATCTGCCAGTGTAGCTCACTGTCAATGGAAGATTGTAGGTCCTAGGCCTAGTAGGCCATGCAGGAGAGATTTCCTTCCCTCTGGGATGTTACTGGCTCCATGGTCATTTGAGCTGACTCGGGACCAACGTTGTAGCCATTACTCAGTTATATCTTGACCTTTGTACTGCATCTCCCAATAATGGCCTTGTTCAACTCCACAGAATGCTTATGTTCATCAGTAAGGAGAACAATCAATGACTGTTTGACCCTGGTTATACATGACACTTTCTGGCCTGTATACTGTGCCCATGAGGGGGTCTTCCTCCTCATGAATGAGCATCTTCCTTGGTCAGTCTCAAGCAAATGAGACCTGCACCCTGCAGAAAGTTCACCCAACCATTTTTAGCTTTCCACCACTCCCTTCCAGGACTCTGTGCCCATCATTTGCTCTGGATACAAAGAAGTCACCTTTCTGTGGGGCAGGAGTCATAGCACTCCTCAAATTCATTGTAGTCTCATCTTTGAAATGCTAAGAACTATCCAATTTACTAGAGATATGAAGATTCATAAAAAATAGTACCTGCCTCCAAGGAGCTTACCTATTAGTAGGAGACATAGACTGTAAACAAGTGACACAGAACACAATGATGTATATAATGAAAATATGTATAGGATTATAAAAAATCAATTTCTCAAGCACATGATGAGTGAGATTTGAGTCTGTTTCATGTAACAAACTCCATATGAAGCAACAACATGATAAAGTTGTTGTAAGAGAAAATACAGTCTTAGGCTGCATTAGTAGAAATATAGAATTCAGCAAAAAGAAATATAAATAAACACCAGATTAGGAGTCAGCAGCTCTGAGCTTCAGTTCAGGCTATACAACTGATTTCATCAAATCTTGTTCTCCATTTCCTCATCTGTATATATGAACAATAAAGTCTAGCTTGCCTCCCTCTTGGGGGAATAGCAAGAATCAAATGGGTTAGAAGAGTCTTTAATGGTCAGCAAATTTGTTCCCGGTTGACCATCAAAGTCCTTTACAAGGTGACCTCAGATGTCTTCCAGTCTATGCTTGAACATCTGCAGAGCAAGAAATTCACCAATTTGAAAAGTCTGTTTCCTCTCTGCCAGATTCTAAGAGTAGGCTTTTTCAAGTAGGAGGAACCATTTCTAAAACTTTTTAAAAATTAATTTATAGACGCCTCTCTGCGAACACATAGAGGATAGTGGTAGTAGTTTTCCTTCTCTGCCAACTGAGGAAATACAGCAAAAAGCAACTAGAATTTCCAAATGAATGGGTATTTTATTTAAAATCTATATTTAAAAAACTAATAAATTAATATTTGAAACATGTCATTTAGCCCATACACAAAATTTAGTGTGCAAACTCCCCCAGAACCCAAAATTGCTCCTCAACTATCCAAGGATTTCAGATCCTCAGTTTGGGCATAATAATAATGGCTGAAATTTATTTAATACCTAATATGTGCTAGGCACAGTGCAAGGTGTTTTACAAAGGTGATCTCATTCAATCCTCACAACAAACCTATAAGATCTATTATTTATTTTTTTAAGATTTTATTTATTTATTTATTTATTTATTTATTTATTTATTTATCAGAGAGAGAGATAGTGTGCACAAGCATGGGGGAGCGGCAGGCAGAGGGAGAAGCAGACTCCCCGCTGAGCAAGGAGCCTGATGTGGGACTTGATCCCAGGACCCTGGGATCATAACCTAAGCCAAAGGCAGATGCTTAACTGACTGAGTCACCTAGTTGTCCCCCTATAAGAACTCATCAGAGGTGATGAGCAAGGAAATTGAGGTTAACTGGTAGAATAACTTCTCTAATGTATGTATCTAGTAAAAAGGCGAACTAGAATTGGAATCCAAATCCGTGATTCTAGAGTCTACTTTGGTACTCTGTTTGGTTTCGTGAGAACGACTATGCCAGGCAGGTGTGGGAGAGTGCTCTATGCAATTGACTGGCAGCGGCTATTGTGCCACATGCCCATATTTCGTGTGGTGGCCCTTTAGCTATGCATTTTAGAAATGAAGAAATAAAACTATCATTGTTCTCAGATGATATGAGTCACTATAGAGGAAATGAAACAAAAGCATAGAAAATTATGTAAACTAATAAGCATGCTTAATGTTGTTGGACTCGAATTTTTATATAAAGATTAACTGCAGGGCACCTGGGTGGCTCAGTTGGTTGAGCATCCGACTCTTGATTTAGGCTTAGGTCATGATCTCATGGGTGGTGAGATTGAGCCCCATGTCAGACACCGCATTCAGTGGGGAGTCTGCTTGGGATTCTCTCTCTCCTCTCCTTCTGCCCATCTCCCTCTCAAAATAAGTAAATCTTTTTAAAAAATTAACTGCATTTATATATACCAGCAATAAACAGAAAATGCAGTTTAAATGATACCATTTATAATAGAGACAAAATATATATGATACCTTGGAATACATCTTGAAATGATGTGAAAAAACCATTATGGAAGGGTGCCTGGGTGGCTCAGTCGGTTAAGCATCTGCCTTCGGCTCAGGTCATGATCTCAGGGTCCTGGGATGAAGCCCTGCATTGGGCTCCCTGCTCCGTGGGAAGCCTGCTTCTCCCTCTCCCACTCCCCCTGCTTGTATTCCTTCTCTCACTGTGTCTCTCTCTGTCAAATAAATAAATAAAATCTTTTTTTTAAAAAAAGAAAAACCATTATGGAGAAAATTATATTACTTTATTAACAGACATTTTAAAAGATGTAAATAACTTGAGAGGCAACCCATATTCATGGGTAGAAAGACAGTACCAGAAAGATCAAATTATCCCCAATATTATTCCATGTAATTCTAATCAAAATTCCAAAGGTGTTTCTCATGAAATTTGACAAGTGAATCATAAAATTGAAATGGGAAAGAGCCATGATGACTAAGACATTCCTGAGGATGAAGAGCAGTGTGTGTGACAGGAGGTGGGGGTGGTGGGATGGGATTTGACCAGATACCATTACATAAGACAGGTCTGAGTTATGATAGAAATGGTATTTCAGATAAGTGTAAGAATGATGGATTTTTCATAAATGATGCTGGGACAACTAGTTACTCATATGGAAAAAAATGAAATTAGTCCATATGCTATACACAAAAACAAATCTGATGAATTAAGGACTTAAAGTTATTTTTTATTTATTTTTTAATTTTTTATTGTTATCTTAATCACCATACACCATTAGTTTTGGATATAGTGTTCCATGATTCATCGTTTGTGCATAACACCCAGTGCTCCACGCAGAACGTGCCCTCTTTAATACCCATCACCAGGCTAACCCATCCCCCTACTGCCCTCCCCTCTAGAACCCTCAGTTTGTTTTTTAGAGTCCATCGTCTCTCATGGTTTGTCTCCCCCTCCTATTTCCCCCCCCTTCATTCTTCCCCTCCTGCTATCTTCTTTTTTTTCTTAACATATATTGCATTATTTGTTGCAGAGGTACAGCTCTGTGATTCAACAGTCTTGAACAATTCACACCACTCACCATAGCACATACCCTCCCCAGTGTCTATCACCCAGCCACCCCATCCTTCCCACCCCACCCCCACTCCAGTAACCCTCAGTTTGTTTCCTGAGATTAAGAATTCCTCATATCAGTGAGGTCATATGATACATGTCGTTCTCTGATTGACTTATTTCGCTCAGCATAACACCCTCAGTTCCATCCACGTCGTTGCAAATGGCAAGACCAAATGCAAATATCATTCTTTTTGATGGCTGCATAATATTCCATTGTGTATATATACCACCTCTTCCTTATCCATTCATCTGTCAATGGACATCTTGGCTCTTCCCACAGTTTGGCTATTGTGGACATTGCTGCTATAAACATTGGGTGCACGTACCCCTTCGGATCCCTACATTTGTATCTTTGGGGTAAATACCCAGTAGTGCAATTGCTGGATCGTATGGTAGCTCTATTTTCAACTGTTTGAGGAACCTCCATACTGTTTTCCAGAGGGGTTGCACCAGCTTGCATTCCCACCAACAGCGTAGGAGGGTTCTCCTTTCTCCACATCCCCGCCAACATCCGTCGTTTCCTGACTTGTTAATTTTAGCCATTCTGACTGGTGTGAGGTGGTATCTCATGGAGGTTTTGATTTGGATTTCCCTGATGCCAAGCGATGTTGAGCACTTTATCGGGTGCCTGTTGGCCATTTGGATGTCTTCTTTGGAGAAATGTCTGTTCGTGTCTTCTGCCCATTTCTTGATTGGATTATTTGTTCTTTGGGTGTTGAGTTGGATAAGTTCTTTATAGATTTTGGATACTAGCCCTTTATCTGATATGTCATTTGCAAATATTTTCTCCCATTCTGTCGGTTGTCTTGTGGTTTTGTGGACTGTTTCTTTTGCTATGCAAAAGATTTTTATCTTGATGAAATCCCAATAGTTCATTTTTGCCCTTGCTTCCCTTGCCCTTAGCGATGTTTCTAGGAAGAAGTTGCTGTGGCTGAGGTCGAAGAGGTTGCTGCCTGTGTTCTCCTTTAGGATTTTGATGGACTCCTGTCTCACATTTTGGTCTTTCAACCATTTGGAGTCTATTTTTGTGTGTGGTGTAAGGAAATGGTCCAGTTTCATTCTTCTGCATGTGGCTGTCCAATTTTCCCAACACTATTTGTTGAAGGGACTGTCTTTTTTCCATTGGACATTCTTTCGTGCTTTGTCAAAGATTAGTTGATCATAGAGTTGAGGGTCCATTTCTGGGCTCACTATTCTGTTCCATTGATCTATGTGTCTGTTTTTGTGCCAGTACCATACTGTCTTGATGATGACAGCTTTGTAATAGAGCTGGAAGTCCGGAATTGTGATGCCGCCAGCTTTGCTTTTCTTTTTCAACATTCCTCTGGCTATTTGAGGTCTCTTCCGGTTCCATACAAATTTTAGTGTTCTTTGTTCCATTTCTTTGAAAAAAGTGGATGGTATTTTGATGGGGATTGCATTGAATCTGTAGATTGCTCTAGGTAGCATTGACATCTTCAAATGTTTGTTCTTCCAATCCATGAGCATGGAACGTTTTTCCATTTCTTTGTGTCTTCCTCAATTTCTTTCATGAGTATATTATAGTTTTCTGAGTACAGGTCCTTTGCCTCTTTGGTCAGATTTATTCCTAGGTATCTTATGGTTTTGGGTGCCATTGTAAATGGGATCAACTCCTTGATTTGTCTCTCTTCTGTCTTGTTGTTGGTGTATAGGAATGCCACTGATTTCTGTGCATTGATTTTATAGCCTGCCACTTGACTGAATTCCTGTATGAGTTCTAGCAGTTTTGGGGTGGAAACTTTTGGGTTTTCCACATAGAGTATCATATCATCTGCAAAGAGTGAGAGTTTGACTTCCTCTTTGCCGATTTGGATGCCTTTGATTTCTTTTTGGTGTCTGATTGCTGTGGCTAGGACTTCTAATACTATGTTGAATAGCAGTGGTGATAGTGGACATCCCTGCCGCATTCCTGACCTTAGGGGAAAAGCTCTCAGCTTTTCCCCATTGAGAATGATATTCACTGTAGGTTTTTCATAGATGGCTTTTATGATATTGAGGTATGTACCCTCTATCCCTATACTCTGAAGAGTTTTGATCAAGAAAGGATGCTGTACTTTGTCAAATGCTTTTTCTGCCTCTATTGAGAGGATCATACGATTCTTGTTCTTTCTTTTGTTAATGTATTGTATCACGTTGATTGATTTGCAGATGTTGAACCAACCTTGCAGCCCAGGGATAAATCCCATTTGGTCATGGTGAATAATCCTTTAATGGACTGTTGGATCCTATTGGCTAGTATTTTGGTGAGAATTTTTGCATCCATGTTCATCAAGGATATTGGTCTGTAATTCTCCTTTTTGGTGGGGTCTTTGTCTGGTTTTAGGATCAAGGTAATGGTGGCCTCATAAAAGGAGTTTGGAAGTTTTCCTTCCAATTCTATTTTTTGGAACAGTTTCAGGAGAATAGGTATTAATTCTTCTTTAAATGGTTGGTAGAATTCCCCTGGGAAGCCATCTGGCCCTGGGCTTTTGTTTCTTGGGAGATTTTTGATGCCTGCTTCAATTTCCTTAGTGGTTATAGATCTGTTTAGGTTTTCTATTTATTCCTGGTTCAAATCTGCTAGTTGATACTTCTCTAGGAATGCATCCATTTCTTCCAGATTATCTAATTTGCTGGCATAGAGTTGCTCATAATATGTTCTTATAATTGTTTGTATTTCTTTGGTGTTGGTTGTGATCTCTCCTCTTTCATTCATGATTTTGTTGATTTGGGTCATTTCTCTTTTCTTTTTGATCAGTCTGGCCAGGGGTGTATCAATCTTGTTAATTCTTTCAAAGCACCAGCTCCTAGTTTCGTGGATCTGTTCTACTGTTCTTTTGGTTTCTAGTTCATTGATTTCTGCTTTGATCTTTATTATTTCTCTTCTCCTGCTGGGTTTAGGCTTTATTTGCTGTTTTTTCTTTAGCTCCTTTAGGTGTAGGGTTAGGTTGTGTATTTGAGACCTTTCTTGTTTCTTGAGAAAGGCTTGTATTGCTATATACTTTCCTCTTAGGACTGCCTTTGCTGCATCCCAACGGTTTTGAACAGTTGTGTTTTCATTTTCATTGGTTTCCATGAATTTTTTTAATTCTTCTTTAGTTTCCTGGTTGACCCATTCATTCTTTAGTAGGATGCTCTTTAGCCTCCATGTATTTGAGTTCTTTCTGACTTTCCTCTTGTGATTGAGTTCTAGTTTCAAAGCACTGTGGTCTGAAAATATGCAGGGAATAATCCCAGTCTTTTGGTACCGGTTGAGAACTGATTTGTGACCTAGGATGTGATCTATTCTGGAGAATATGCCATGGGCACTAGAGAAGAATGTGTATTCCATTGCTTTGGGATAGAATATTCTGAATATATCTGTGAAGTCCATTTGGTCCAGTGTGTCATTTAAAGTCTTTATTTCCTTGTTGATCTTTTGCTTAGATGATCTGTCCATTTCATTCTGGGGGGTGTTAAAGTCCCCCAGTATTATTGTATTGTTGTCAATGTGTTTCTTTGCTTTTGTTATTAATTGCCTTATATAATTGGCTGCTCGCATGTTAGGGGCATAGATATTTACAATTGTTAGATCTTCTTGTTGGATAGACCCTTTAAGTAGGATATAGTGTCCTTCTTCATCTCTTATTACAGTCTTTGTTTTAAAATCTAGTTTGTCTGATATAAGGATTGCCTCCCCAGCTTTCTTTTGGTGTCCATTAGCATGGTAAATGGTTTTCCACCCCCTCACTTTCAATGTGGGGGTGTCTTTGGGTCTAAAATGAGTCTCTTGCAGACAGCATATTGATGGGTCTTGCTTTTTAATCCAATCTGAGAGCCTGTGTCTTTTGACTGGGGCATTTAGCCCATTTACATTCAGGGTAACTATTGGAAGATAGGAATTTAGTGCCATTGTATTGCCTGTAAGGTGACTGTGACTGCATATTGTCTGTGTTCCTTTCTGGTCTATGCTGCTTTTAGGCTCTCTCTTTGCTTAGAGGACCCCTTTCAATATTTCTTGGAGGGATGGTTTCGTGTTTGCAAATTCCTTTAGTTTTTATTTGTCCTGGAAACTTTTTATCTCTCCTTCAATTTTCAATGACAGCCTAGCTGGATATAGTATTCTTGGCTGCATATTTTTCTCGTTTAGTGCTCTGAAGATATCATGCCAGTCCTTTCTGGCCTGCCAGGTCTCTGTGGATAGTTCTGTTGCCATTCTAATGTTTCTACCATTATAGGTTACATTTCTCTTCTCCTGAGCTGCTTTCAAGATTTTCTCTTTGTCTCTGAGACTCGTAAGTTTTACTATTGGGTGTTGGGGTGTTGATCTATTTTTATTGATTTTGAGAGGGGTTCTCTGTGCCTCCTGCATTTTGATGCCTGTTTCCTTCCCCACATTAGGGAAGTTCTCTGCTATAATTTGCTCCAATATACCTTCTGCCCCTCTCTCTCTTTCTTCTTCTTCTGGAATCCCAATTATTCTAATGTTGTTTCGTCTTATCGTATCACTTATCTCTCGAATTCTGCCCTCATGATCCAGTAGTTGTTTCTCTCTCTTTTTCTCAGCTTCCTTATTGTCCATCATTTGGTCTTCTATATCACTGATTCTCTTTTCTGCCCCATTTATCTTAGCAGTTAGTGCCCCCATTTTTGATTGTGCCTCATTAATAGCCTTTTTGATTTCGACTTGGTTAGATTTTAGTTCTTTTATTTCTCCAGGAAGGGTGTCTCTAATAACTTCCATGCTTTTTTCAAGCCCAGCTAGTATCTTTAAAATCATGATTCTGAACTCTAGGTCCGACAGCGTATTGATCGCATCCGTATTGAGTAAGTCCCTGGCAGACGGTACTACCTCTTGTTCTTTTTGCTGAGGTGATTTTTTTCGTCTTGTCATTTTGTCCAGAGGAGAATAGATGAATGAGAAAACAAAATGCTAACAGGGTAACAACGTCCCCAGCAAATATACTTTATAAACAAATCAGAAAAGACCTGAAACCAGGGGAAAAGAAAGGGAAAGAAAGAAAAAAGAAAGAGAGAGAAAAAATAAAGAAAAAGATAAAAACAAACAAAAACAGAACAAAACAAAACAAAAAAAACCCAGAATATGATCAAATATGATCAGGCTAGTGCATTGATCAGTGCCACACACTAGATTTTGGGTGTATCTTGGTCTGTTAGAAGAAAGTGCCTCCTAAAATTTTAAAGAAAGAAAGACTTATATATGTACAAAATAAGGGTTGATACAATGAAGGGATGGAAGATGAATGTAAAGATGAAAATTATAAAAGATTTTATAAAAGGAATTGATAAGATAAGAAGTTGTTTCAAAAAAGATAGAAGATTTAAAAAAAAAAGGGAGAGAATGTGATCAGGCAGGAGACTAGAACAAAGCCATACACTAGTGATTTAGGGTATATTTTGATCTGTTAGAAGAAACTGTATCTCAAAATTTTAAAGAGAGAACAACATATATATATGCCAAAAATAAGGGTATCTACTATGAAGGGATAGAATAAATATGACTCAAAAATGAAAAATAAAAATGTTTTTTTTTTTAAAAAGGGATTGATAAGATGTTGTTTGAAAAAGGGAAAAAGAAAAATTTAAAAAAACAGAAAAAAATTAACTTTGAAAAACTAATGAATCATGGTAAAAAAGCCATGAATTCTATGTGCAGTATTCCCCTAGCGCTGGAGTTCTTCCGTTCTCCTTGATCGGTAAACTTGGTCTTGGCTGGCTGTTCGTGCTTATCTTCTGGGGGAGGGGCCTGTTGCTGTGGCTCACAAATGTCTTTGCTGGAGGCTGAATTGCCCCGCCCTTGTCGGTCCGGGCTAAGCAATCTGCTCAGGTTTGCTCTCAGGAGCTTTTGTTCTCTGCAAGCTCTCGGTACAGCTTTGGAGGACGAGAGTGAAAACGGTGGCCTCCCAATCTCCGCCCGGAGGAGCCGAGAACTTGGGGCCCGCTCCTCAGTGCGCCCCCAGAGAAAAGCAGTCAGTCACTCCCGTCTCCCTGGTCTCCGGCCGCACTCCGTGCTCACCTGGCCTGTGACCAAGCGTTTCTATCTCTGGCACCCGACCCCGTGTGGAGTCTCCAAACCCAGCAGATCCCTGCGGTGCGCTCCCGCGCTGCTCCTCCCGGGGGAGGAAGGGGAGTCTCCCCGGATCTGCCGCTTGTTGGGTCCCTGCTGGAGGAGCAGTGGCCCGACTGGGCCACGGATCACAGTTTATGGCAACCCCGAGCTGAGAGCCCGCGCCTCGGCTCTGTCTCTGCAGCCGGCTTCCCCGCTCCGATACCTGGGAGCTCTGCCGCACTCAGGCACCCCCGGTCTTTCTGTGACCCCAAGGGTCCTGAGACCACACTGTCCCGCGAGGGTTCCACCCCCCGCTTAGCCACTGGAGCGACGTCCCTCAGCGGAGCCGGCTTCTAAAAGTCCCGATTTTGTGCTCCGCGGCTCTATCACTTGCCAGAAGCGGCCGGTGGAGGCCCCTCCCCCGCCGTCTATCCTCCCGAATATCGCCTCGGATTCACTTCTCCGCACGTCCTACCTTCCAGTAAGTGGTCGCTTTTGTGTTCAGAGAGTTGTTGCTATTCTTCTCTTCAATCTCCTGTTGAGTTCGTAGGTGTTCAGAATGGTTTGATCCCTATTCAGCTGAATTCCTGAGACCAGATGAAATCCAGGTCTCCTACTCCTCCGCCATCTTGCTCTGCCCCCTCCCAGGGAGTTAAATTTAAAGGCAACATTTAGAAGTTCAGAAGAAAATATAAAAGAATATTTATGTTCTCAGGGTAGGGAGGGATTTTTGTTTTTCAAATAAGATACATACACACACAAAAGCAAGCCATAAAGAAAAAGTTGTATATATTTGACTACATTAAAATTAACCTTTTTTTCATCATAAGACATCATAAAGAAAGTGAAAAGACCTCATAGAATGAGTCTGGAAGCTTTGCTTCTGTTTCTATTTTTTGAAACAGCTTCAGGAGAGTAGGTATTATTTCTTCTTTGAATGTTTGGTAGAATTCCCCAGGGAATCCATCAGGCCCTGGACTCTTGTTTTTTGGGAGGTTTTTGATCACTGCTTCAATCTCATTCCTGGTTATTGACCTATTCAGGTTCTCAATTTCTTCCTGTTTCACTCTTGGCAGCTTATAGGTTTCCAGGAAGGCCTCCATTTCATCCAGATTGCTCAGTTTACTGGCATATAATTGGTGATAATAATTTCTAATAATTGTTTCTATTTCCTTGGTGTTAGTCATGATCTCTCCCCTTTCATTCATAATTTTATTAATTTGGGTCCTTTCTCTTTTCTTTTGGAAAAGTCTGGCCAGTGGTTTATCGATCTTATTAATTCTTTCAAAGAACCAGCTTCTAGTTTCATTGTCTGATCTCCTGTGTTTCTGGTTTCTAATTCATTGATCTCTGCTCTAATCTTAATTATTTCTCTTCTAATGCTTGGCTTAGGCATTGTTTGTTGCTTTTTCTCTAGTTCTTTAAGGTACAGAGTTGGTGAATTTGGGATTTTTCTATTTTTTTGAGTGAGGCTTGGATGGCTATGTATTTCCCCCTTAGGACCGCCTTTGCAGTATCCCATAGGTTTTGGACCGATGTGTTTTAGTTCTCATTGGTTTCCATGAATTGTTTAAGTTCTTCTTTGATTTCCTGGTTGACCCAAACATCCTTGAGCAGAGTGGTCTTTAGCTTCTAAGTGTTTGAATTTCTGACAAATTTTTTCTTCTGATTGAGTTCCGGTTTTAGAGCATTATGGTCTGAGAATATGCAGGGAATAATTTCAATCTTTTGGTATCGGCTGAGACCTGATTTGTGAGCCAGTATGTGGTCTTTTCTGGAGAAAGTTCCATGTGCGCTCGAGAAGAATGAGTATTCTGTTGTTTTAGGGTGGGATGTTCTGTATGTAGCAGCAATGTCCACAATAACCAAACTGTGGAAAGAGCCGAGATGCCCTTCAACAGATGAATGGATAAAGAAGATGTGGCCCATACATACAATGCAATATTACTCAGCCATCAGAAAGGATGAATACCCAACGTTTACATCAACACGGATGGGACTGGAGGAGATTATGCTAAGTGAAATAAGTCAAGCAGAGAAAGTCAATTATCATATGGTTTCACTTATTTGTGGAACATAAGTAATGGCATGGAGGACATTAGGAGAAGGAAGGGAAAAATGAAGGGGGGGATTCAGAGGGAGAGATGAACCATGAGGGACTATGGACTCTGAGAAACAAACTGAGGGTTCTAGAGGGGAGGGGGGATGGGGGGATGGGTTAGCCCGGTGATGGGTATTAAGGAGGGCATGTTCTGCATGGAGCACTGGGTGTTATGTGAAAACAGTGAATCGTGGATCACCACATCAAAAACTAATGATGTATTGTATGGTGACTAATTTATTTTAATTTTAAAATAAAATTTTTAAAAAAGTGAAAAGACAAGACACAAAAGGAGAAAAAATATTTACAATTCCAAATATATATATATATATATATATATATAGTACTCCTATAAAGGATTAATACATTTGTGGACAACCCAATAGAAAAACGGGCAACAGACATGAGCAGATATTTCACAGAAAAGGAAACAAAAGTGGACAATAAATGTTTAAAATGTTTTAAAATGCTCGACCATATTAGTTACTTGAGAGAGAAAAACTAAAAGTATCTACTATAATGACACAAATTTTAAAATCTGATGATATCAAATTTTGGCAGAGATGTGGAGTAATAAGAATTGGCATACATTGCTGTTGGTAGTACAGACTGATACAACTTCTTTGGAAAAAAATGTGTAGCTAAATAGTAAATTTTAAGATGCATATGCTATTTCACCCAGCCATCTTATTCCTCAATATAAACACTGGAGAAATTTGTAAATGTTCACCAAGAGACATGTTAAGAAAAGCTTATAACAACATACAGCGGGGAAAGCTGGAAACAACCCACATGTTGCTCTATGTAGAAAGGATAAGTGAATTGTAGCACATTCATATAATAGAACACCATACAGCTATGAAAATGAGCAAACAGGGGTGTCTGGTGGCTCAGTCAGTTAGGCGTCTGCCTTCAGCTCAGGTAATGATCCCAGGGTCCTGGGCTACCTGCTTAGCAGGGAGTCTGTTTCTCCCTCTCCCTCTGCCCCTCCTAGCCCACTCTTGTTCTCTCTCTCTCTCAAATAAATAAATAAAAATCTTAAAAAAAGAGAGAAAATGAGTGAACAGCTGCTACCTGTAGCAACTTGGATGAATCTAGGAATGCTGAGCTAAAACAGCAAGAAATAGAATACATTTGGTATTATTTCACTTATACAAAGTTAAAATTAATGAAGATATTAAAACTAATGAAGATATTATTATAATAAATAGTTATAAAACTAATGAATATATTATTTAGGGATACAGGCATATATGATAAAATTATAAATAAGGCGAAGAAATGGTTACCACAAAATTCAGATAGTTGCTTATTCCAGGGGAGTGAGAAGCATTGAGCTGGGTAAGGACATACAGAGTAATACTCAAAGATAGTATTATCATATTTAGGCTGGGTGGTAGAACAGGGGTTTTCATTTAAATATTTTTCTTTAAGTGTGTGTCTAAACTCATGTGTGTGGTACATTGTACCATAAATTTGAGAATCTAAAAATAGTGAAGGCTTATTGAAAAAAATCTAACAATATGAAAGGATACACAATGATGAACTTTTAAACCTTTATTATTCTATAAATCTTATGATGACAATTCTTTCCAACACTTAAGTGCTCAGATAGAAAGCAGGCTTGATAGGGACACACCTGGAGCTCTTAAGGAGCTATTAAGAAGGGATATTTTCCCCGCAGGTCATTTATGTAGGATAAAAGGCACCAACTTCAAACGAAAATATTTCACTAAATGTAAACAGCAGCTAGACCTAATAGTGCCAAAAGGCATAACCCTGAGACTGCTGGCTTTGCTATTTTTGCAAATCCTTGACTTACCCTTGATTTGACACAATTCTGGCTCTATGTCCCAACCATATTCTCCTGGGTGCCTCAGGGAAATGCCTTCTCCAGTTCAACTTGGACCACGAACTGAATATAAGGAGGCAGTGCGCTGTAAAGATTAAGAGATTTCCATTCTGGAGGCAGCTATCCTGGCACTGAATCCTAGATCTGGTGCTTAAGATTTGTTTGATCAACTTTCTCATCTACAAAATTGGGGTTACAGTAATAATAGTTTTTATGGGTTCAATGAAATAATTAAGTAGACCCTCTGATGAACATTCACTGTTTTTCACTCAGTATTTGCCCCCCACTCTTCCAGAATTTCATTTTGTGATCAGTCCTGATGGAAATTTTAATCCAAGTGCCCTTTTTTATCCCTAATCAAGTGTCTGATGCAAGCTCAAAACTACACAGACTATTTCTCCTGGAACTTTGATTCTTATGTGGAATGAAGCATGGCTAAAAAATAAAATTAAGGTTTATTCTAAGACCTTGTCCCACTCCACTACCCCCCCCAAAATGCTTGATTTCTGTCTTATCAGAGGCAGTACTATCTTCTTACCTTTGATCCTGTGAGCATCCTCATATTTTTCCAAAATACGAATCTGTGCTTGTTAGAGTTGGTTTTAGCCACTTGCAAAAATAAGTTCTGAGTGATATAAAACACCAAGAACAATCTCTGGCACATAGTGTTCGTTGTAGTGTTTGTTGTTATTACTATTTTCACAACTGAAATCCTCCCTGGCAGCACTTCTACCAGACTTTCTCTGGTCCTGCCGGTGGGAACTAAGCGCTCAGGGCCTAATTATCCTGGGGTGAATGGATACAATTTAGTTTCTAAATGTGATAGAGAGGTCAGTCTGCATCCATAGAAGTCAGCGAAGGTGCTGATATCCCACAATGGGCGCCCGTATGCCCACCAACTACCACCGGGTATTGTAAGGACAGTAGCATAAAAGCAGTACAGACAATAAGTACTAGAGTATATGATATTTCAGAGGAAGAAGAGATCACTGAGCTTCAAAGAGAGGGTCTAAGCTGGGCTTTGAAGAACTGTAGAATTGGGGCAGGCAGTTAGGAGAAGGAGAAGACGTTACAGGCAAAGGGTGGAGAGATAGTATAAGCAAAGGCATGCAAGACATGTTTGAGGACAACAAATAGACCATTTGTCTGAAGCAGAAATTTATTATAGGATAATGGTAGTGGATACTGTTTAGAAAGGTAGATTGGAATTAATTTTAGACATAAAATTCTAGACGTAGTCAAGTTGCAAATATTTCTATTAAAAGAGACTCCTTTCAATATCATCACCATCATCTCTACCCATCAGCAACACTAAAATATTTTTTTTGCATCTTCTGGATGTAATTTGGAACTATGGAACACTAGAGAGTTCTTGCTGACCTTCAGAGGGGACGTTTTGGAAACCATTCTTAGATAAAATTATCATATAATCATGACTTAAGATCATTCCAAAGAACAGGTGTGGGTAAAATGTTCAGAAAGTAGCACCTAAAGATGGAAAGTTTGTACTGATTGTACAAATTATACATGAATAATTCCATGAAGAAAAAGGGTTTAAAAACAGCTAATAACTTCTAAGGGCTTTTATTATTTGCTTTCCAATAAAGATATGCTTTGATGCCAGGCACGAAATGTCCACAACATAAAAACCTAACCAGAATGTTTAAACAGATGCTTATCAGCCCTGGGAACTGCCATAAAAGCTACTAAGCTGGTGGTTTCCATTGTGGTGGTCTCTACCACCTTTTTAGGAGTCATAGCGTTGCTTTGTCCTTATTGAGCAGAGACAGTGGTGGTGCTGGGGACCGTACAGGTTGCAGGTTTAAGGTGTGGTGTTTGTAGGGGAGGAGATCTGTTGATTTACTGATTATTTACATACACATCTGAGTCCATTGTTCCCCACTTGGAAGCCCTTATAATAACCTGGGACTCAGATGGTATAAAAAGCAAATCCAGGCTCTGCTAGAACGGTACCCATGACAGCCATGGCAAAGCTTATTCTCCTCACAGGTGAGTCTGCAGTCAGAGACAGAGCCTTACTCTTACCTGATTTCTTTTTCTCTCCGGATCTGACAGCTGTGAAGCAGTCTTCACATTATACCTCTGGGCTCTTCCATTCTTCTTCCATCATTTCAAATTTCCAAGAGAATCCCTGACATATACAAATCAGTCTATCTCTTATTCTAATCTCAGCTGACTCTAGTAACATTTCTACCTTCATTGATCCCATGGGCATTGTCCTAACAGAAAGGCTTATTTTTTTCCAATGCCGCTCTTATTCTCTAATCCCTTATCAATTGTTTCTTGTTCTGCATTCATCTTCCTGCACCACATCATTTTAATTGGTATCATTTTTATTTACCTGCTTGAATCCTTGGTCTAGCTTTTCTAGGGATGAAATCAGTAGGAACTGAGATCGAGTGATGTGAGTTATCTTTGTTCTACTGTTTTCAGAATTACTTCTTTTTTATCCCCTACTGTCCTACTGAGTTGCTGATGTATCATGGATAAAGAACATGTGGTCTATACATAATACAATGGAATATTACTCAGCCATCAGAAAGGATGAATACCCAACTTTTACATCAACATGGACGGGACTGGAGGAGATTATGCTAAGTGAAATAAGTCAAGCAGAGAAAGTCAATTATATGGTTTCACTCATATGTAGAACATACAGAACAGCATGGAGGACATTAGGGGAAGGAAGGGAAAACTGAAGGGGGGGAAATCGGAGGGGGAGACGAACCATGAGAGACTGTGGACTCGGAGAAACAAACTGAGGGTTCTAGAGGGGAGGGGGTGGGGGGATGGGTTAGCCCGGTGATGGGCATTAAAGAGGGCACGTACTGCGTGGAGCACTGGGTGTTATATGAAAACAATGAATCATGGATCACCACATCAAAAACTAATGATGTATTGTATGGTGACTAACATAACATAATAAAATAAAATTAAAAAAATGTCAGCTAGAAATGCAATCATTTAAAGGGGTTAAGTCAGTAAATTGTTTAGAACCAAGCTATATCCGTTGTTTATTAGTTGTTCTAGAGCTGTGATTTACAAACTTTTTATAGTTTCAAAACCTTTTCTAAATGAAACTTCTAGCTCAGTTTATAAAACAATCATGTCAGAAGTGCTCTGGTGGAACCAGGGAGAGGCATCTGGAGTCTTGCTTGCCTCACAGTTTCTGGTACTTCTCTTCTACTATAAGAGCTCCTAAAAGGTGGCTCCAAGAAAATTCCTAGGCTTCAGGAGATACTGAATTCACTGCTTTAGAGGATGCCTTCTCTGCGGAAGGCTATACTCATCCCGGTTCAGGGAGGTGAAGCACCGATGGATGTGTACTCATTGAGTAGAGTACATTCTGGGTAATTTCAGTAGAAATTCAGTAAATCTTCCAAAACAGTAGCCTGTGAACTCTGCATTTAGTAACATTTATTATTGACGTGAAAGCTGGAAGAAGAGAGTGCCATGGCCATTTTTGACTAAGATGAGGGAAGTGTGGGTCTATGGGTGCTTTCACTGGAAAACCTACTCTTCAGCATAATCCCTATGTGCCCCTGGGCTGTAACAACCTATGGCAAATAGGATGGCACCCAAGGCCTCAGAATCAGATTCCACAGGGTATAGACAATTGGTTCAGAGTGCATGTGTTTTCTTTCCCTCCGGCTCTGGCACTTCTGCTGAATGTTCAGCTAGGTAAGTCATGAACTCTGTCTTTTATCTTTGACACAATCTTTTCGTACCATAAACCACAAATGTCTATAAATTACTCATAATGCAATTGTCTGATTAATGTATATCAAGAGATAAGCCATATGAGGGAAAGAGAGCTACTGTCTACTTCACAGATGGGTTTGACATTGAGAGAACCTATTATTTTGGATTGGCTGTCACTGCTAGCCTCTTTAGCATGACCACTGGGAGTTATAAATTGGTATTCACTGGGTTTCACAGGACTACTGGACATCTTTTCTTAAGAGGTTCTTAGGCTTAAGATCCCCAAATGAATCTGTTGGAGTAAAAAATAACTAACCCCAAGTCAGTGACTAGTTCCCAAGTTAGAATCTTTGAACTCATCTGCAAAAGTATTTATATTAAACACCCCCACATAGAGATCAGGCATTGAGGTAAAGGGAGGGAAACAGAGACAGAGCCAAAACTCACAGCACCTTTCAGTGGCACCTAAATCAGGCCATTATTCTCACTTCTTACTGCTCTCAGGTTCTGCTTACCAGCTGACATGCTACTTCACTAACTGGGTCCAGTAAGGGCAAGGCCTGGGGTGCTTTAAGCCTGATGACATTGACCCCTGTCTATGTACTCACCTGATCTATGCCTTTGCTGGGATGCAGAGCAACGAGATCACCGCCACTGAATGGGACGATGTGACTTTTTACCAAGCTTTCAATGGCCTGAAAAACAAGTAAGAGATGGAGGAGATATCCAATTTGGTGTCTCCTGGGTTGGTGCTTCCCAAACATTAATGTGCAAACTAATCACCTGGGATCTTCTTAAAATGAGTTCAGGTCCAGTGAGTCTGAGGTGGGGACCAAAATTCTACATTTCAAACAAGCTCCCCAATGATGCTGATGCTTCTGGTTCAGGAAGCTACACTTTAAGTAGCAAGGATATAGATAACACAGCACATCGCCTGCTCTAGCAGGTGTTCAAAATATATCAGTTCTGTTTCTCCTTTCCCTGTCAATATCTTTTTTTATGATCCAAGAAACTGCAAGCCATCTTAGCTACTCACATCAGAGAGCAGGAGGTGGAAGATAATGAAGATTAGACATCACTGAGCCCCCCAAATCAGAAATGTCTGCTGTATTTTAAGAGTTCTATTTGTGTAAAAATGAAACATAACAAAGGAACAATAACTCTGGTATCTTTTAATTTCTGATTTGCTCAGTTTAGCTATTTCTAGGAGAAATAAGGCTACAGGCCATCACTACCGTCAGTAATAGTACTATCTTGAATGTAACTACTAGAATTTAAGTTATGATAAATAGAGGAAGTAAACTTCTGTGGAGCGGTATTTCTTTAAGTGTGATCCATTGACTATGCATAAGAATCACATGGGGCACCTGATAAAAATGTCAATCCCTCCCACAGTCCAACTGACTCAGAATCTCTGAGAAAGGGGTTATAAGCCCAGAATTTTAATGTTTTTGCACTCTGACCATTGCACTCCGTTCTTATATAAACTGTTTGAGAACCACTATTCCAGAAAAATGGGCATAATTTTAAGCAACTGATTTATATTCATTATCTTGGAGGTTGAGAAAGTAATTATGCTCCAGCAACATTTATCATTTCATCTGATGGAACAGAATATGATTTAATTATGCTTTTAAGTTTTGTATATATTATTGCCAATAGATACTTTTTTTTACAAAATCCGCTCCCATAATTTGGATTTCCTCAAAGAATTTTGAGTGCATTTATGATAACAACACAATTTTGTTGTTGTTGTTGAAGTCTAATTAACATACAGTATTATATTATTTTCAGGTGTGCAATATGCTAATTCAACAATTCTATACAGTACTCAGTGCTCATCATGATAAGTGTACTGTTCCTCTCTTTCACTTATATAACCTCATCCCCTTACCTACCCCCTCTCTGACAACTACCAGTTTGTTCTCTATATTTAAGAGTCTGTTTTGTGTCTGTCTCTTTTTTTCTTTATTAAATTCCACATCTGCTTGAAGTCATATGACATTTGTCTTTCTCTGACTTACTTCACTTAGTATTATCCTAAGTGTTGGATAACAACACAATTTTTATAAAGAAAGTCTTCAGTCGTGAAGGAAAATTATCCTACAGAATATCTTATCAAGGCAACATCAAAGTATATGACCAGGCCCAATACCAAAGCAATGTTATTTTTAAATAGAAGGACTCATGGATTTTGAATTTCTCTTTTCTATTCTTTGCTTTATAGGAACAGCCAGCTTAAAACTCTCCTGGCCATTGGAGGCCGGAACTTTGGAAGTGCCCATGAAGTCTTCTCTGGGAGAGCCGGGTGTTCATTTGCTATTGAAAACAAGTTATGTTCCTTTACACTTCACAATCTAAGACAGGGTATGAAGGATGCACATTAAACAAATAGGCTACTGGAATAAATTACTCTACCAGTACCTCAATATTAAAGTAGAACACAATTTATTTTATAGGTTTACATTTAGATGTATATTCTGGGATTCCATTCACAGAGGTTTAGTTACTGAGATTTCAAAACAATCTCTTCTTAAAGTATTTCAAAAGCACAATCCATGTGGAGAGTGCTATAGCACTTCTATTTACCTTCTGGGGGAAGAGAAGAGAAAGTCATGCAAATAAACAAGAAGACTTTGAAGGCATATGAACTTGGGGGAGACTATTTGGAGAGAGAACATGGTGAGCTGAGGTAGCCAGGTTTCAAATCAACAAGTGCAACCTAGGGGAAAAAAAATCAGAGTTGGGTGGATAACAAAATAAAGGGAACACTGAAATACCATGGCTGGCTGAGTACTGATTACAAAGTAAGGACAAGAGAAAACCAGAAGCATACTTATATCTGGGCTGTGGGTCCCCAGTGAAGAGCTCTGAGGCAGAAGTAGAGAAGTTTGATTTTACTAGAAGGTGTTGGGACCACCAAGGCGTTCCGTTGCCTTCTTTGGGTCTCCCTCAGCTTCACTGCCATGGTTTCCACGCCTGAGAACTGCCAGACTTTCATGGCCTCAGTCATCAGATTCCTGTGCCAGTATGAGTTTGATGGGCTGGACTTTGACTGGGAGTACCCTGGCTCTTGTGCGAGCTCTCCTCAGGACAAACATCTCTTCGCCATCCTAGTGCAGGTGAGGAGGGAAGTGGCAATCTCTAACCCAAGAATAGTCAAAGCCTATTCTTTCCAGGGAGAATCTGGTGTTTCCCAAGTGCAACTAAACTGGAATTTAGAATTATGGAATCTTCACGTCACAAAGATTCTTAGATATCATACCTTCATTCAACAGCATTTCATAAAGGTAACAACAAGAACACATGTGTGCTATGTGCCAGGCACTATTCTACTTTATTCTACTATTGTATTTTAAAAATTGTAACTCATTTCACCTGTACATCTATTCTATGATCTAGGTACTATTAAGAATCATAATCTTTATTTTACAGAGGAAACTAAGGTTTAAGTAACTTGCTTAGTATCACACAACTACTAGGTGTCGTAACTACCCATGCAGTCTGGCTACAGAGCCTACTGCTTCTAACCATTACGCTAGACTTATTACTTACTTATTTGTTGAACAGCTGTAGAGATAAGAAAGAACATCTCTATTCTTAGCCGAAACATACCTCCAGTCATAATTTATAACTTCCAGTCATTGGCTCTAGTTCTGCTCACCAAAATAACAAAGAGTAAGACATCTTTTGTAATCTATCATTCAATATTTGCAGACTGCTGTAACATCCTGCCTATAATTTCTCTTCTTCCAGTTTAAATACCTTAATTCCCTTAACTAGTATCACATGACAATTTTCAGACCCACACTTCACTGGAACACACTCTGGCACACTCTAATAATACAATTTTAAAAACTGAACCCAGTCCTCCAAATGAGATTAGAGTCACCCAAAATAAAGGTGCTTGTGCTAAATAATGTGAACCCATCACTTGGCTGTAACCACTTCCCTTATTGACCAAATCAGCATTTCATTTGATGGGATGTCAGTCCTATAAAGCAATTCATTTACTGGATGAAGGGAAGCAACATGTATACTGCCAAAAGCTGGAGAGAGGTTACTGCAGCAACTGTAAGTTCAGAGTATAGTGATATAAGTGGAGCTCCGACTGGTCATCTGGGACCTGCGTTCTGGGCATGACCTGGCTACTAACTTGCTGTGGGACTTTGGTGAAATTGTGTAGCTTCTATTCATATCAGATAGCTATAAAATCAATTGATATCATCAATCCTATCTACTTTATAGGGATATTGAGAAACTAAAGAAAGATAAAATATAGGAAAGCATTTTGAAAAAGAAAAGCATGATACAAACTTACTTGTTTAAGGAACTGAAATCGGATGCATAGATGACCTACTGTACTTGATTATTCTATAGGAAATGCGTGAAGCTTTTGAGCAGGAGGCCAAGCAGATCAACAAGCCCAGGCTAATGATCACTGCTGCAGTAGCTGCTGGCATCTCCAACATCCAGTCCAGCTATGAGATCCCCCAGCTGGCCCAGTGAGTCAGTCACCCTAGCCTCAAACTCCTGTAGTTATCACTTTTGCAAGGTGGACTTGTCCTCAGTCTGTCTTGCTATTCAGGGACCTCATTTAGGAGGCTTTGGGAGTGGTATCTTTTGCCTGCATAGGTGTGGGGAATGACTATCACAAATGTTTTTAAATCCCTTACCCCACCTCAGGTACCTGGACTATATCCACATCATGACCTATGACCTCCATGGCTCCTGGGAGGGCTACACTGGAGAGAACAGCTCCCTGTACAAATACGAGACTGACACTGGCAGCAACGCCTACCTCAGTGTGGTGAGTCCCTGCACACATGCAGATGCAGACCAGAGATGAGGCTGTACATCATATGGAAATTCAGGGACAAAACAAATGAAAATTCTGCAAATGTCTCACTTGGATAACCATCCTTTCCAGTGGCTGAGCCTATCTCATTAACTATAATGTCACCAAAATGCTTTGAAAAAATACTATCCGTCTGTCATTAACATCATACAATTTTGCCTGTTAGAACAGTGGACTAACATAGCAAAGCACTGGGTCATCAGCCTGGTGGAGCCTCTAGCTAACATGTTGTCATTGCAGGATCACATCATGAACTACTGGAAGGACAATGGGGTCCCAGCCGAGAAGCTCATCGTTGGATCCCCCACCTATGGCCACACCTTCGTCCTGAGTGACTCCTGCAACACTGGGGTTGGTGCCCCCACCTCTGGCGCTGGTCCTACTGGCCCTACACCAGGCAGGCTGGGTTCTGGGCCTACTATGAGGTAGGTAGATTAGGCTGTACAGTTCTGTGAATTCCATGCCCTGTGCTGAACAGAATGAATGCTCATTCTGTCCGCTACTTAATCTACTTAAAATACAGCTATCATTCCAAATGCTTCAAGAGTTTAAGTACCCTATTCATTTACCTAATCCAGTATGAAGAGCACTTAGAATGTGCAATATCCCTTCAAGCACCAGACTACATATTTAAGGTCATTTATATTAGCATGTAAGAAAATAAAAGAACTATATCTCTCAAATTAATGTGGGCTCCCAAAATCAAGTATTAAGGACAGGGATAACAGGAATATTTCAAAAGCAACTTGATATTATTTACAAATAACAACCCACAATTAGAAACCAGGAAAATCCTAATTGGAGACATGAAAGAAAAAGAAAATCAAAGAGGCAAGTGTTTGTTTCTTCTTTCATGGGGATCTTATTTAAAAGATTTGAATCTCTTGACTTTTTAAAGATCTGTACCTTCCTGAAAAATGGAGCCACTCAGGCATGGGATGTTCCTCAGGGTGTGCCCTACGCCTATCAGGGCAACGAGTGGGTTGGTTATGATGATGTCAAGAGCTTCTGTCTCAAGGTAAGGTCAGCCTGTCTGACATACTGCGGGCCCAGCCGTGAGTCCAGGGAAGTAAAATGACCTCTGGTGTCCTCTATCCTTAAATAGGCTCAGTGGCTTAAGGAGAACAATTTTGGAGGTGCCATGGTCTGGGCCATTGACCTGGATGACTTCACAGGCACTTTCTGCAACCAGGGCAAGTTCCCCCTGATCGACACCCTGAAGAAAGCTCTTGGGCTGCAGAGTGCAAGTAAGTGAAAACAGAAGGGTGCCAGGGGTATACAATTGCTCCTTCTCCAGCTCAAAAGGCAGCTCTAACATCTGTCCACCCCCACTGGCCAGGGAGTCACTTCCCATTTCCCCTCACTGCTCTTGCCCAGCTGAGACACAGGTGCTCCATTCTTTCCCTACCCTTGAACTTCCAGGTCAGGAATGTCATGCTCTTATGGGAAACCGTGCCTACCTGAGTGAGTTTTCCACCTCGGCTAAGTCTTAAAGGTGTGGAAAAGCCCCAAGAAATTCGGCTGACCTTCAATATATAAACATTTACTTTTCTATGAACACTTCCCTTGTGAAACGTCTCTTTCAGCCCACCTGGAGACTGAACAAGAAACCCTCAGTACTGCTCACATGTTTCTAATCTGTAATTCAGGGGAAATACCAAATCCTTAAATTTTTTCCAGATTTTTCTCTTAGAGCTCATTGACTTGCCACTTATACCCAGATCCTAGGCAAGTATTTTGCACATATTGGTGCTCAGTAATTTCTTTTTTAATGATTTTGACATCATAAAGGACGAGAGAACTTTTTAAATTTAAAAGCAGAGTGGCTTGAAATTATAGCTTTTCCTGAGTATGGAGTTATCTTGTGATGTCCTCACTTGTAGGGATCCAGAGCTAACAGCACTCCACCTCCAGACCTTCTCCTCAGGGCCATTAGTCTCCTCCCCTCTAGGTGAGGGTGGGAGCCTCTTCCAGGTCCATGAGTCTGTTTTGTGCTGTTTCAGGTTGCACTGCCCCTGCTCAGCCCGTGGAACCCATAACTCCTACTCCCAGGAGCTGAAGTGGAGGCGGAAGTGGGAGCGGAAGTGGGAGCAGGAGCCCAGCTCTGGAAGCAGCTCTGGGGGCAGTTCTGGGGGCAGTGGATTCTGTGCCAGAAAAGCCAACGGCCTCTACCCTGTGGCGAATAACAGAAATGCCTTCTGGCACTGCCTGAATGGAGTCAGGTACCAGCAGAACTGCCAGGCCAGGCATGTCTTTGACACCAGCTGTGATTGCTGCAACTGGGCATAAACCTGACCTGTCTCCATTCCCGGGTCTCCTTCGCTTAGTACATCTTGCTCCTACCTAGAGTTCTGCAATAAAAGCTGTCAGTCAAAACATGAGCCTTGGGGTGCCTGGGTGGCTCAGTCATTAAGCGTCTGCCTTCGGCTCAGGTCATGATCCCAGGGTCCTGGGATCCAGCCCCACATCAGGCTCCCTGCTCTGCGGGATGCCTGCTTCTCCCTCTCCCACTCCCCCTGCTTGTGTTCCCTCTCTCGCTGTGTCTCTCTCTGTCAAATAAATAAATAATCTTTTAAAAAAAAATTTTTATTATTATGTTATGTTAATCACCATACATTACATCATTAGTTTTTGATGTTGTGTTCCATGATTCATTGTTTGTGCATAACACCCAGTGCTCCATGCAGAACGTGCCCTGTTTAATACCCATCACCAGGCTAACCCATCCCCCCACCCCCTCTCCTCTAGAACCCTCAGTTCGTTTCTCAGAGTCCATCGTCTCTCATGGTTCGTCTCCCCCTCCGATTCCCCCCCCTTCATTCTTCCCCTCCTGCTATCTTCTTCTTTTTTTTTTTTTTTTAACATATAATGTATTATTTGTTTCAGAGGTACAGGTCTGTGATTCAAATAAAAAAATCTTGAAGAAAACAACAACAACAACAACATGAGCCTTTTTGGGTTAAGTGATTGGGGTGAAAACATTTCTAGATGTGAAAATAAAGATGCTCAGGGGCAGGGGGTGGCCTAAGAAAAGAGTGTGTGAGGAAGTGGGGGAGCCTGTTGATCTGCATGAAGGTCGGAGGCTGTCAGGAGGAAATGCTTGAATATTTGGTGCCGGGATGGGATGAGGGCATGAAGAAGATAGGTCCGTAGCCTGGAGACTGCCCTCAGGAAAGAGCCAGAGTGATTCCGTGACACTTGGGGGCACAGGCCTGTGGGGCTTGCTCGAAAAGATGAAGCCCAGGGCACTCTGTCCATACCTGCTGAGGTCCCAGAGCTGGCCCAGCGCCTCCTAGACCAGGATCCTTTGGGGATGTCTGCCCAGCCTGTGGACCCGCAGTGCTCCTTCATCAGGAGATTGTCCCCTTCTTTGAAGCCATGGCCGTGGTCCCCAGCTGCTGTGCTTATACTGCATCTTCTCCTCCCCTGGCTTGGTTGATTGACTAGGATGGACATCATCAGACTCAAGAAGGCTAATCAGATCATCAAGCCTTGAAATCTGCAACAGACAACAAGGAGTGGCTGTCATACCCTGAGAATGGCTTGCCCTGGGATACTTAAACTCAGGAGCTGTAGTGAGAGGCTGTGGAGGAGGGCAGTTGCTTTGACTACAAAGCAAGGAGACCAAAGGGGAGCTGCAGTTGAAACCCTGCACGAGAGACGGAAGACACGGACAGCTTTCCGCCTTTTGATTCTAGCTCCTTCCTGAGACTCAGATGCCTTTGTGCCCTTGGGCTCTGTGAAACACCCCTATACCTCTACCGTAAATTCCTCTTTGCTGCTTAAGCTGGCTTCAGTCTGTTTTTTATTGCAACTAGAAGAATCCTGATACAATGGCTCCTATTTTTTTTTTCTGGCAGGCTTAGTGTATGTCAAACTCTGTTCTAGGTGTTTTACATGTATTTTATTGTTTAATTCTCCCAGCCACCCTGTGAGGAAGATAACATTAGTTCCAGAAAACTGCGGCACAGAGGAATAAGTCACCTGCCCGAGATCACCCAGCTAATAAGTCGCAGAGCCAGATCCCAAGCCAGGCAGGCTGGCTCCAGAGCTCACAGTCCTAACTACTATACTTCACCACCTCCCTTGATACAGATGTTATGGTTCACACTGTAGATGGCCACTTTGTTGATAGTGATAAGGCACAAGCAGCATTCTGGGTAATGATGACACATTCATGAGCTCACAACACTTGTGGTTATTATGTGCCAGGTAATATTCTAGGTACTAAAGACATATTGGTAAATAAGATAAAGATTCCACCCCTATGGTGGTTATATTTTGATGGTGAGAGTGTTAGGCAAACAAAGAAATGAAAAAAAGTGTAACAGTGATAGAAAGTGAAAAGGAGACGAATGTACTTTAGTTTGGGCAGTCCGGGAAGGCCTCTGTGGGGGGCAGGGGCCTGGGTGGCGCAGTCAGGTGAGTGCCCGACTCTTGGTTTCGCTCAGGTGGTGGGATCGAGCCCTGTGTCAGGTGTGGAGTCTGTTTGAGATCCTCTCTCGCTTTCCCCCTGCCCTTCCCCAACCCCTTCTCTCTCTCAAATAAATAAATAAATCTTTTTTTTTTTTTTTTTTTAAGGAAGGCCTTTGTGGGGAGATGAGCCTTGACATTCAAGAAGAGCCAGTCATTTTGAGATCTGGGAAGAGGGAGTTTTGGGCACAGGTGCAGCAACTACAGAGTCCTTGAGGTGGAAATGAACACGGCACATTAGAAGAAAGAAGACCAGGGCTGCACTGGGGTAGTGGGCACAGGAAAGAAATAGGGAGGGGTCAGATCACGCAAGGTCTTGAAACATGGTTAGAAGTTTGGATTTTATTGTAGGTGAGCTGTGGAGCCATTGGAAGTTTATAGCAGGGATGGAGAGGTGGTAACATGATCTAAATTCACCATTGAGAAGAGAGGGCTGGAATAGGGTTACAGAACGTGGGAAAACCGCACTCATGATTGTAGCTGATGTATTGAGTTCTGAGCGCTGACATGACATGCCTTGAAGATCAAAAACATAGATATGGGAGTGTCCTCAATAAGCAGGTGAAGGCAAAAGTCAGCAAAATTGGGTACTATCGTAATTACGTTTCTAACCGAAGAATAAGAAAGCCTAGAGTTAAATAGAGCATAGGAATCTAGGCAGACTCTTTGGAAGGAGTTTCTGTTTACGTCACTACTATGGCAAATAACACTGAGGGGGCGACACGAGGATGCAGGGAACTGGACTTGGTGAAGGACACAAAAGAGGCCATTGACTCTGAGGAAAAGCATCTTTTGTTTTTTTTAAGATTTTATTTATTTATCTGAGAGAGAGAGCATGAACAGACGGGGAGCGGCAGGCAGAGGGAGAAGCAGGCTCCCCGCTGAGCAGGGAGCCCGATGTGGGACTCGATCCCAGGACCCTGGGATCACGACCTGAGCCGAAGGCAGTCGCTTAACCGACTGAGCCACCCAGGCGCCCTGAAGAAAAGCACCTTTGAACAACACAGTGGCCAGCTGCTAGATCAAAGTGGTTTCCCAGACTAATACCTTCTTCCGATGTCACTATTTTCCCATAAAGACTGATTCTGTCACCATTTCTAGAATGCAGAAATTACTGCAGCCTAAAAAAATGGTGCCCCCCATTTCTCCTGCTTCATTTACATATTAATTAGTCAATCCAGTGAATGTTTACTGCATACCTACTACATGCAAGAAGAGGACAGGCACAGTCCAGCTCTAGATCCATGAAGGTTCTAATGTCACCTCCTTTGACTCTTCTCATTCCCTCCACTTCAACTATGTTAGCCTCTTTTCTGTTTCTCGTATAGTCCAGGCCACTTACTGCCTCAGGGCCTTTGTGCAAGCTACAACACTCTCCTCAGGTTTCCATTTGACTTTTGACCTCATTTTCTTCAGGCCCTTCCTCAAAGCCAACTTCTGAGCGAGGCCAATCCTGGCTGCACAACCTAAAATTGAAAGCTCCTTATTCCTTCTGCCCTTCCGGTGCTTCTTTTCTCTTGGTACCTGCCATATCATACGTCTTATGTATTTACCATTTTTATTGTCTGCCTCCTTCAGTAGAATTAACCTCTGTGAGGATAAGGATTTCGGTTTACTGCTATGTTCCCATTGCCTAGAGTGCCTGGCATATTACAAGAGTTTAATAAGTGCTCGTTGAATAAATAAATCGGTGAGGGCAGGCAGGGAGACAGGAACTAAGAAGGTGAGTATTCCAAGCATGAGACTTTGTACTTTATATAGACTTATCTCCTGCATGGTGGGTATTGTCCCCACATTATAGGTGGGGCAATTGAGATCTTGTGAGAAAACCTGGCCCCAAATTATGCTGTCAATAATCAGAAGAACTGATTTTCAAAGAGGGGCCTTTCGGTCTTCCTTCTCACCATAATGCTACCCTTCAGAAAGCAATGTCACAAGGACTTGGAGGGCTTCAAGGGTGGGGCTGCTGCTTAGCAGCCAGTCTGAGTCACACCCTTCATCTTTATGTGTTCATGAGAGTGGTGACTCATAGAGCCATTGTTGAATGAGGGAAACAGGTCAGTTCAAAGGCCCTTCCTGGGGACATCTGGTACAGAGCTTCTTGGAGATCTTCAAGGTCCAAGCCATCTGATCCACTTGAGTACATGAGTGACAAAATCCTGCCAGGGATCACCCAGCCATTTCTTTGGAACTTTACTAATGGTAATCATGTTCTTTAAACTCTAGTACATCTATGAAAACTCGTTCCTTCGGTATGGGAGTCTAACTGGAAAGAGAGGGGGTATGCTTAGGATTACATAAAAGTCCTGATGCAGGCAGGGCAGGGGGCAGTGCTCTTCTTACCAAGTCCTGAGCCTTGATAAGAAGTGGCACCCATTTAGATGAAAGGGCAACTTTTTTTTTTTTTTTTTTTTTTTTTGGACAGAGGTACTCTGGGAGTTACCTGTGGTTCTGGGCATGGAGGTGGTAGATCAGAAGTGCATTAACTTTTGTTAAATGCCAATTATAGGCTAGTCATTTGCTGTGTAAGATTTGTCTTGTGTTATCTCTTAAATTCCCATGGCAGCCCTAAGGAGGCAAGAAATTTGTGCCATTTTATAGATGAATCAAGGCTAAGTAGCTTCCACAAAGTCATGTAGCTAGTAAATGACACACCAGTACCTGTTGGAAACCAGTTCTGAGAGTCTTCAAAGCCTGTGTTCATTCCTCTACCACCAGATGAGAGGGGGCTGGTACTTAAGTCTGGAAAGTGGAATTTAGAAAGTCTCTGTTCCTCTCCTTCTTTCACCTTCTGAAGACACATCTATTCTCCAGCAGAACCCCTATTCTCTAGATCAGAGGTTCTCAATCCTATTCAGACCCCATCCTGCTTTGAGTAAAAAATTATTTTGTAACACCCCTTTTATTATCCTAATTAAATTCATGGATAACATAACCTGCCACGCATAATTTCATAAATAATATAATGCCATAATTGTAAAGGAGAAAAATAATTTCTAATAAAATAATATGCATTTCAATATATAAATGCTCAGATGTGACTACTTTATAAGACAATGAAGTAGTCAGACTCTTGCACCGTATAATAAACAATGAATGAGCCTAGAATTAAGAAAGAAGGTTAAATGTTATACAAGCCGTTTAGGAAAATAAAAAAGCAGATTTATAAGTGGATGCCAGGACAAAGACCAGTGTTTAAGAAAATTAATAACACTCCAGACTTACTGTTTCCTGATAACAAAAAGAGGTGAATAGCTTTAATTACAGTAGGGATAATACTCAACTAATTACCAACCAGTGAGGTAAAAAAAGGAAAAGGAGTACGACTATGTTATTTTCGAAAAGAGGTAAATGTTAATGTGCTTCCTCTAGGATTGCCAGATTTTTAAAAATAAACTATTTTATTGGTCTATCATGCACACCAAAAAGGGCCCAAATCATTACTGAACCGATTAATGAAATATGCGAGGTGACCTCCTCAGTGCAAGCAGTATACCCAGTCCAAGAAATGGAACACCATTATCGCTCCAAAAGCCCTTCTCATGTCCCCTCTCTTTTACTGCTTCCACCCTCCTTAAAAGGTACCCCCATTCTAACTTCTAACACATAAATTAGTTTGCCTATTTCTGGATTTATGTAAATGTACTCATGCAGTATGTAAATGTTCATGTTAAATTATTTCATTCAACACTGTGAGATTAAGCTAGATTGTTACATGTGCAGGATTTTTTTCCCTATTTATTGCTATATAGTATTCCTTCATATGAGGATTGCACAACTTGTTTTTCCATTCTACCATTAATGGGCATTTAGTTGTTCCAGTATGGGACTGTTTGGATCATGTTGTTTTTAATGTTCTTACACATGCCTTTGTGGTGCACATTTGTATGCATTCCTGCTGACTACATACCAAGGAGCAGGAATTATTAGGTCATAGGGATGTCTACTTCAGCTTTGGTATAAATACTGCCAAACAGTTTTCGAGGTGAATGTATCAATTTCCATTTACACTAAAAGTGTATTCAAGATTTCCAGCTGCTTTGCATCCTAGCAGCACCAAGCGTTATCTGTCTTTATAATTTTAGCCATCTTATGGGTAGCTCATTGTGGTTTAAATTTCTAACTCCTTTATGACTACTGAAGTTGAGCACTTTTTTTATGTTTACTGGTTATTTGGATATTCTTCTTTCTGAGTTCCCCATTCAAGTATTTTACATATTTTTTATTAAGTTGTTTTGTCTTATTGATCTGTAATAGTTGCTTTATATATCCTAGATCAACACTATCCAATGTCAATATAATGTGAGCAATGTGTTTAATTTTAAATTTCTAATAGCCATATTAAAAAAGTAAAAAGAAACATGTAAAGTTAATTTCGCTACTGTTTTATTTAACCTGATATATCCAAAATATTATCATCTCAACATGCAACCAATATAAAATTTATTAATGTGATATTTTGTACTCTTTCTTTTCATTCTAAGTCTTTAAATTCTGATGTGTATTTTACACTTATACAAATCTCAATTTAAATTAACCACATTTCTGGGTGCCTGGGTGGCTCAGTTGGTTAAGCATCTGCCTTCAGCTCAGGTCATGATCCCAGGGTTCTGGGATGGAATCCCACATCGGGCTCCCTGCTCAGTGGGGAGCCTACTTCTCCCTCTGACTACCACTCCCCCTGCTTGTCTCTCTCTCTCTCTCTCTCTCTCTCTCTCTGTCAAATAAATAAATAAATAATAAATAAATTAACCACATTTCAAGTGCCCAATAGTTAATATGGGTAGTGGCTCATACATTGGATGGACACTGCAGGTCTTGATGCTTTTGTGCTTATGTCTTCCTCCATATCTTGCTTATTTCTCACTTTTCTATGGGTATCTTTTTTTAATTATTATTTTAAAACATTTTCAAACCTAAAGAAAAGTTGCAAAGACAGTACAAAGGATTCTCTTACCTATTTACCCCAATTCTTTAATTGTTAAATGTTAACTTCTATCTCTCTCTCTCTCTCCCTCCCTCTCTCACTATACACACACACACACACACACACATCCAGTTGACCTTTGAACACATGAGGTTAAGAGTGCTCACCCCCTGAGCGGTCGAAAATCCACCTATAACTTTTGATTCCCCCGAAATTTAATAGTCTACTGTTGATAAGAAGCCCTACAAATAACATAAAGAGCTGATTAACATGTATTTTGTATGTTATACGCATTATACACTGTATTCTTACCATAAGGTAAGCTAGAGAAAATAAACTATTAAGAAAATCGTGAGAGAATACCTTTACAATGCTGTACTGTAAAAAAAAAATCTGCACATAAGTGGAACTTTTCATTGTTTCTCATCTGTCTCTTATACTTTTTTTCCCTGTATTCTCTGTCCTTTTGCATCTCTAAGCTTCAGGTCTGAATATTTTCTTCCGATTCAATTCCCAGTTCTTTCATTCTTTTTTTCAGCTTTTGTAATCTGCTGTTAAACTCATGCCTTGCGTTCTTACTTTTAGAGATGGCACTTTATATCTGTACAATTTTTATTTGATTCCTTTTTATGTAGGACATATGACAATGCACTGTTTGATGGGACAATGTGCTGCAGGGTGTCCAGCCTCCCTGGCCCGGTGACCAGGAGCATCCCCTCCGTAATTTTTAACAAGCAAAATGCTTCCTCAAGTTTCCAAAATATCCTGTAGGATTCAGTATCACCTTTTTTGGGAAACCCTACATTAAATGTGTGAAATCATCCTTGCAGACAGTTCTAGGCCAGGGTGTGTGTGGATCCCAGGGTCATCCTTAGAGGCTAAAGGGTAGCATGGCGCAGTCACACCCTGTGTCTGCTGCCTCCCACATCTGATAACTCCTAAAGCTATCCAAAACTCAAGAGAAAAACAGGTTGGTGTTAATATCCAGGACAGGTAAAGGTAAAGAAGGTAAAGAAGTCAACACACACCATGACCTTTCTTCTTGGGTTGGGATGGGAGTGCTCCTGAGGGGACTGGGTACCATCTTAATAATAACCTCTTGCAATTGTCACTTGCCAAGTACCAGGGCCTGATTGCTTTCAACCCGTTTTCTCAATCCTGCCGTTACCCAATAAAGAGGAATTATTATTCCCAATTTGGAGATGAGGAAACTGGGACTTAAACCTTTAAGTGACTGCCCAAGATTTTACAACTATTAAGCACTTCTGTGATTCCTCTGCAGTCCCTGCTCCACTCAAGATTTCCAACCCTTTTAAAACCTCGTGCGTGGAGCGCCTGGGTGGCTCAGTCGTTAGGTGTTCGGCTGAGGTCATGATCCCAGGGTGCTGGGATTGAGCCCCGCATCGGGCTCCCTGCTCCGTGAGTCAGCTTCTCCCTCTCCCTGCTGCTCCCCCTAGTTGTGTTCTCTCTCTCTCTCTCTCTCTGTCAAATAAAATCTTAAAAAAAAAAGAAAAGAAAGAAAGAAAAGAAAAGCCTCGTGCGTGCCACGTTTAGAGGTAGAAGGGGGCACCCTGCAGAAAAATGGGTCTAAGAGGGGCCTAATAGGGAACTGTCTGGGCTAAGCTCCATTTAGTCCCCGATTCCCCTGCTGTGGGCGTTGTCCTGGGAGCCCACGCCACCCGCCATCACTGCAGGGGCTGCGTTTTCCTAGGTCCCTGATCCTGGCAGTCCAGATTTCGGGGCATTCTGAACCCTGCGTCCCTCCCTCTTCAGCAGCGCATTCCCGGTGGCCCAACTTCCAAAGCCCTTCTGCTTAACCCCTCACCCGCGCAGCTGCTGTAGCCGCGAGTCCAGCAAACCCCCACCAGCACCCAGCCACAGAGTTCACCCTGCTCTCCGCCCGGGACCAAGGGGTGCAGGAGTCCCGCCCCACTGCGCAGGCGCGCGCGGAGCCACACCCCTTGCGTCCCCCTGCGTTCCCTTAGCAACGCGGTACACAAATGCTTGCCCGGGCCACGCGCGCGATGTGTTTAGGCAAAGCGGGTTCGCTGGGCTGGGATAGAGGAATCAAGGGTAGAGGGCAGGAGGAAGAGTGGGGAGGCTGGCGGGCGGGGGGATGCAGTCCGTCCCCTCCACGGGGTTCGGTCTAGTTTTTGTTCTCGATTGGGAACAAAACCCCAGTCCCGTCTCGGCCTACCTACAGCCCGCGCGCCCCCAGAGCGCTCACTTGGATCCAGGGGCCTTCCTCATGTGGAGTTTCTGCTCTTTCTTGATCTTCAGAGTTGCTGGTTAACTACCCCTTTGGTACACGTCAACAGCGGAAGCTCTTTCCTCACCACCACCCCCCAAACTTGTTGGGGAACAAGTTTCTTCCTCTTCGAGGAGCGCCCCACAGAGGGCCAGGATGTTACATTGCAGAAGATGTGAGTATACACCTTCCCTTGGGTGGGTCCCAGTTCCCTGACTATCTGCAAATACCCAGGTTCCATGGAAGAAAAATTCGATGGAATTTGTGATCTTTGGGGTGGCAACATGAGAAGGTGCCCTGGTCCTCTGCAGCCAGCTGTCAGATCCAATGTAGGAAATTAAAGGACCCTTGCTCCCCACTTCCACCACCCACGAAACGCAAGCCTTTCTTCATATAGTCCTCTATATTGTCCCCACTCCATTCCCACCTTCAAAAGCTCCAAACCAATGCCTCCCATTAGTCCAAACTGGGAATGTTGCTGTGCTGCTAGATCAGTTTATGAAATGTCATCAGACTGAGGGTGGGATTACGGCAAATTCAGCTCTGTGGAGCTTACGGGACTGGATTCACTGGAATGCACCAGAATGTCATTTACTCTACCTAGCCAGCCACATTTCTTTGCAGACTGGTATACCTGCCTTGCTTATGTAATTGTTTCTATGGTCTTCACTCAGAGGGGTCAAAAAAGAAAGCAACTTCTGCGGAAGATTCAGATACCAACATTTTGAGTTCACTCTGTTTTGATGACTATAATATTCTCTGTGTATCTTCTTTCTTTCTTTTTTTTTTTTAAATATACTACCTGAAGGTATATGGATTGGCATACAACCTCTCTAAGATCCCGACCAGTAGAAAAGGATATACTTTTGGTGCCAGAACAGCTGAGAGGTTTAAGGAAATCAACAAGGTTAGAAATGGCTTGAATGTGCTTTGATTTTAGTGTGATCCACGTTGCTGCATGTATTTGCCTCGGGAAGCAAAGCGGGGAGAGCGGAAAGTTACCAAAAATTGTGTCCTGAAATTCAAGAAAAATATTTAGACAAACGCTATGAAGAAGTCTATCTGAAAAGCTTGGTTGTTAGCATCTCAAATGTGTGTGAGAGCCCCGGGAGCGTGAAAACAATTCTTCAAAGAAATGGTATCAAGACCGGGCTTCAGGGCTGACACAGCTGACATTAAGTACCAAAGCTTTGTTTCTATTATCTTGCCACTTAAAAAACAAACTGCTACTTTTAAACCCTTTTGTGTGATTGGATTTCAAGTCTAAAAGTCTCCAGTATAGATCCTAATCTGTTGTTGGATATTTTTCTGACAGTGGAGCTCAAAGAGAGGGGTACTGGCTCTAAAAAATCTCTGAGTGGGATGGTGGGGGCAGCAGGTGCAACAAGTCACCTTGGTCGTTTAACTCCTGCAGATCTCTTTCTACAGCCCCAGCTTATGTGTCTTTAGATAGCTGAACCCCACACTTCTATTGGATTTCTGCCTCCTGTAGCCTTATATCTATAGCTGGGGTGGTGAAACTATAGCTGATACAAGAAGAGGATGAGTTTGTTTTCTTTAATTAGAGGCTTTATATGTATATATATATCACCCTCTAACATGTTTATCTTTTTCTGACAAACAGGACATGATGCTTTACCCCGGCATGTACCAGGCTGCAAATCCTCAGGAGCAAATACACAAACAAAATTTTGCTCCATTTAATGCCTTGTTGCCTCGATTTAGGACATACTCAAAGGGCAGTTATTATCCTGGGTATGTCTCCTCTCTCCTGGAGCATTTCATCAAACAGCAATAGGAAAGGATGTATAAAGGAGGGGTTCCATCCAAACCATGCCAGCTGAATAAGAAACCACCCACCCATCTTTAAAGAGCCAACCTCTGACCTTCCAGATATCTGGCATTATAGAGTTCTAAATCATAGTGTTTCACTCAATCAATAGCTATAAATGTGCCAGGCACTTCCAAGGGGTCCAGAGATTTTGCATTAAACCCCTCACACAAGGTTCCTCATTCCTTGGAACTTACGCTCTCAAATCTGGACAGATGAGAAGCAAATACACTCAAAAAAAAAAAAAAACTCAATGGTAATAAGGACGGTTACCATATAATTTAGCAGTCAGACAGTGACACTTCTGAGAGTGAGCTTACTAATTAAGGCAAGACCGTAGCCATGAGCTAGGTTTGCCACAGGCACACCAGGCGGTGTGGTGACCCAGTGATGTGCTGTGAAGACAGTGAACAGGGTGGTGGTGATGGATGGATGGCGCTACTTTGGCAAGGATGTCCAGGAATGTCTTTAGGGGCAACGACACTTGACCTGAAGTCTGAATGACAAGACTGAGCCAGCCCTGTGAAGATCTGGGCTAGGGCTTCCCAGGCAGGAGGAGCTGCAAGTGCAAAAGCTGTAAGCTGGGGAGGGACTGGTGGGAGGAATAAGGAGGAGGCTGGTGTGGCTAGAGTGTGGAGAGCAAAGAGGAACTGAAAACAGAGCAGGAGTGCTGGGGCTGAGCGCATGGCCCTTGTAGACCACGTGCTTCAGGAAGCCATTCAGCAAGTGTGGAACCGCGGGGCAAAGGGTCAAGGTCTTTGTTTTGCTCGTGAGAAATCCACCGATCAGTGAGTGAGTGTAACTTTCTCAAGGTTGCATTAAGGAAGTGGAAGTGTTGACCTTTGGTCCATTCTAAATACTATTTCCAACACAACAGCAAAGAGTCTACACAAAAGACCAAGTGTTATGAACAAAGGCAATTATAATGCCACATCAGTCAAACTTTAACTGGTTCTGCCTCCTTGTCCTGAGATTGCTGATTGAATTATCATTACACTTTTACCCCCAGTTTCCGATCACAGGCAGTACTTATTCATGACTATGGTAGGCTCTTTTCTCACCCGCCACTCCTGGGATCTTTTGGTCTCTCAGCCAAGGATACTGGGTTGCAGAAATATTTTTCAAACTAGAGTTCATTTTAATCCTAACTGGGATGTCAAGACTAGATCTCTCTTTTTTTTAAAGATTTTATTTATTTGAGAGAGAGAGAGAGAGAGAAAGAGCACAAGCAGGGGGAGTGGCAGAGGGAGAAGGAGAAGCAGGCTCCCCGCTGAGCAGGGAGCCCAACGTGGAGCTCAGTCCCAGGACCCCAGGACCATGACCTGAGCCGAAGGCAGATGCTTAACTCACTGAGCCACCCAGGCGCCCCAAGACTATATATCTTTAACACTCACAGCTTATCAGAAATACATTAACAGGCAAGGGAACCCCACACTTGCCCCACATTAAAAAGTTAAATGGGCTGTTACTTTTTCTCAAGGAATTAGGCCGAGTTCAGGGATAGCTGTGGTACTGACGGAGTTCCTATATGGTCCCTAAGTCATCACACGTGATGCTTTGTATTTTTATTTCTAGCCCTGGCACATACAACCCGCAGGTGAAGCCACCCCCCAAAATCACCTGGCCAATGAAATTTGGATCTCCAGACTGGGCTCAGATTCCATGTCTACAGAAAAGAACCCTAAAAGCTGAGGTAAAAAGCCTGGACTTGTGTAGAGCCCTCTCTCTTGTACTTTCATATGTACCAAGGGTTCTTATCCAGGAGTGTCTGAATGAGCTTCGGGAAGTCCTTGTTCCCCTGACAGCATATGCATGTGCAGTTTTGTGCAGACATGCATATGAGAATCTTTTTGGAGAGTTGCACCGTTTTGTTAGATTTTTAAAGGTGGGTATGACTGACAAAAGTCACATTTTCTTACTTGATCCTCAAATAATCTTCTGGTGCAGGAACCGGACAACTATACCTCGGTGACAGAGGAGGAAAATCAGGCTCTAAGGGATTAAGTGACTTGTGCAAGTTGACGACTTGAATCTAGATCTTGTGACTCCTAAGCCCGTACTCTTTCCATACACCACTAGAGTATTAGGTCATCAGGGCGCTGTAGAGCATTCTGGTAAGAAAATGGATTCAGGGGACAGACTGCCTGGGTTCAAATGCTAGCTCCCATATTGCTGGCTGTGTGATCTCCGGCAATTTTTCCAAGCCTCAGTTTTCATTTCTTTAAAATGGATGTAATAATAGAATCAAGCTGATAAGGTTTTAAAGATCAAGCAAATATAGAAAAGCATTTGACATAGTACATATAACATAATAAATGCTCCACCCATGTGAGCTATCATAATTCCAGAGGTGCTGTTTTTTAAGAGGAACCTTGGATTAATTCCACAGCTATTTGTTAAATGCCTAACGTAGCAACATCATCATGCTAGACCTATGAGTAACAGGAATCAAACACATAATCTTTGTTGTTGAGAAGTTTACCAGTTATACTTGGAGATTTACCAAGCCCTAGCATGACAGCACAGCAGCATGACAGAGACTAGCTGTACGTTGACAGAATCCTAAGACGAGGCTCATATAGGGTGGGCTACAGCTGGGCCACAACAGCAGTGATGCGCACTTCTATTTTGCACAGCCAGAAGGACAGGAGGCGGAGGGTTCTCATTAGAATATTGACCTAGACAACATTCCTTCGTTGCAGTTGTCCACCGACAAGGACTTCAGAAAGCACCGGAACCGTGTGGCCTACCTAAGCCTGTTTTACAATTGAGGAGCTGTGACCACCTTCACGTGCTCCTCCGGACCATAGATCCAGGACTGAGGACAGAGCTGCTCTTCGCCCCCCCGCACTGCCCTGCTCTCTTGTCTGCCAGCATGGGGCCCAGGGAGGGAAGGGGCTCATCACTACTGTGTGAGAACAGAAAGGCTACATCAGACTCTTCTGTGTCCATGTGCTGGTTTGTCATATACATGCATAGATGGGCCTGGGTTCCTGCCCAGTGTTCAAGGGGGTGGCTCCATTTTACTGAAATAGTCATGGGTCTCTGTCCTCATGCTCTAATTCCCAGGTTCCAGTTTTATGTATTCTACCGCTAGCCCTGGAAAGGGGGCTGCTGGCCTCTCCATATCAAGGATTGGATGACTACCTTGGGCTTATTCATGGGCTTGCTACACACGGAGGGTACTTACAGGCAGAGTAAAACATTTATATTTTAGAAACTCTTCCAGATTTCTGAGTTTCTGACATGCAATGGGCAGGTCAGGAATTTGTCCTTTCCCCAGACTGATATTAAACTCACTGGATCAGAAATTCCCCACTTCCCATTCCTTCATCCATGCCATTTGTAGGTCATCATATTAATTGAGTTCCTACCATGTGTCAGGAAGAGTGGCAAGGACTGGGAATATCGCAGGAATCAAAATAACCTCATCTCCTGGTCTGGAAGCTACAGAAACAGTGCCCTGCTGTAGACGTATCCGGAATACCTGACTTCCTGGAACACACCCTCTAGGCCTTAGACATGCTGTACTTTCTAGCACCTTCTAGCAACCCACAGAGAAACTCACTTTTACATTCTGGTATCTGAGCATGTGAAAAGAGGCAGAGAGCACAGCAGCCTGAAAAAGCAGAGGCCTGGTGGAAGTATATAACAGGACAAGAGAGAAATGGCATGGAAAAATCTAACCTGAGCCTTGGCCAGTTGAAGCTGGGGGCTGGATCCCTGCTCCCTGCTCCTTGCTGGAGAGACAAAAGGTCTGGGGTCTGTGTGACTTACCAGCTCAAAGCAGCACCACCCCATCTCAGCTGCAGTCCAGCACAAAGGCCTGGGGCTCTGGGCTCTCTACGTAAGGTCTGAGCCTAGAAGGGCCTCATTATCTCTGTGAAAGTGGAACAGCTGCGGAAGGCAGAGTACCAGAAATCCAGCCTAAAGCCTGCTTCTGGGTCTACATTTGTCCATTCCTGAGCCCCACCTCCCACCAACCGCCCAGCCTATTTTCCTGTCAGAGCCTCTACCTGCTGTAGCCAAGTGCAGAGAACTCATTACACATCAAATCTTCTCAACAAGGTAATATTCTTCTGCACATGTCTTTGATGGTGAATGGCACATGGAAGCAGGCCTTAATCAAAACCTCTACCATGATGGTGCAAAGAGGAGATTTTGAGATTTCTGGTGACATTTGTACAGTAAGAGCTGGGTCAAAGTGGAACTAAGAAAGGGGGAAGCCAAGAGCTCACTACTATTGGTTGGCTCTAAATTCTGGATTTAGGTGTCAGATACAAAGGGGTCTTCCATTTCTATTTAGCTCTTCCAGCCATGATGGTGAGCCTAGGAAAATGGCCAGAGTCCTAGAGCAGAAACTCTACCAGGAACAAAGGATATGCCTCTATCTGAAGTTGAGTCTTTATGGAAGCTAGACCCTGGGGGACCCCAGGTGAGGACTAGGGAACAGCAGAGGAGCCCTGCCAGCAGAGCCCTCTTCCTCAAATATCTGATCATAGGTCTCTTCTCCACTGAAACCTACATGGGTCCGTTTGACAGGAGAATCAAGTCCAGACATTTAGCAAGGCCCTGCCCCTCTGACCGTAACCCACCTTGGCTGCCTCGTTTCCTACTATCCTCTCCAGTACCTTGTGTCCAGCCAGTCGGGATTTCCTGATGCTCTACAATTACACAAGCTCTCTCCTGCCTCTGTGCTGTCCTTATGCCAGTTTCTGCATGAGATCCCTTTCTAACTTTCTCTACCCAGTGAGTTCCTACACATACTTGAAGGCGAAATCTAACATGGTTTCCTTTGTGATACTTCCTCTTTCCTGCCACCCCCAGGCACCATTCGCTGTAACAGTCTTTATGTCACTTGTATTATCATGAATGTGGTTGTATAGCAGGCAATGCTAAGCACTTGTTATCACAAGACATGTCAGATCTGGGGACCGAAAGAGAAAAATGAACAGTCTCTTTTCTCTTGATCATAATCGAGTTGTGGAGGCAGACGTGCAATGGGTACAATACAGTGCAATGTGTGGTGAACTGTCAGAGGTACAAAGTGCTATGGGGGGAGGGAAGGAGGAGTAATAACCTCTCATGGAGGGGTAGGCAGAGGACACGCAGGAAGATGTCAGGGATCAGGGAAGATTTTACTTACACAGATTTCAATAAATACCTTAGGAATAAATTAATGATATTTCATCAGTGGTGATGGCATAAGCAGTAAATGGAAAGAAAACTCTAGAATGTGTTTTACAAGTATAACCCAAATATGGACTGGGGTCCATGTGGCCACTTTCTGCGTGAATTCACATTTAAAAAATGCATTACAGCAGCTAAAAACAATTAAAGAGGAATTCCAATTTTTGTATCGCTTACAGAACATTAAAAAGTCTCTAATTTGTAGGCATAAGCAACATTTCTCAAAAATCTTCATCCTATGTTCCCCTTCATCAATCCTATGTTGCTGTGGAACATCCCCCCCAAGAAACTTCAGATTCCAAAGCCTTATCTTCACCTCTCCCACCCAGAGTTTCTATCCCTTCTCTCTTCCCTGTTACCTTCCAGCTTTTTAAAAATCTCATTTACTCCTCATTCCTTTCACCTTTTTTGACCCACTAGCATCTCTCTTCCTCTCTTCCTCTCTCTCTCTCTTTCTGTCCAAGTCCTTCAGTCTCTGTCACATAAGATACAAGAATCAGACAGAGAAGATCTTTATTAGTGTGGTGGGGACAGAGTGGCATATTGGAAGGTAGGGAACACTCCCATATTAATAAATCTTGTCCCTGTCCTACCATGATAGACAAGGTGGAACAGACCATAAACTGTGGACAGCTTCTGTTGGGTGCTATTTTCTAGAATCCAGGAGCAGACAGAATTGCTGGGTCTGGCTTTACCAATACCATATGTTGTTCCAGTGTCTGCGGTTTGTCCCTGCTGATGAATTTCAGGATACTCATGATAACTTGGATTTGTTGTATTTCAGTGCTGAGAACTTTGTAGCGATTATATCTCCATCTCAAGATCTTTGCTCTTTATAGTTGAGGCCATGAATAGAGGTGAGACTGAGGCAGAAACAGTGGCTGATGGGGCAGGGATGAGGATGCAGGTGAATTGGGGCTGAGCTGAGCTTCCTTCCCTTTGACAAATGAAGGCTATATCTCCCATAAGAGAAACACAACAGAAAGAAAAAGGAATTGTCAGAGTGCAGACATTAGCCAATTCCACAAGATCAACTCCATTGTGTGTTGGTGAAGGGGAATGATGCAATGATGTAGAAAAATGTACACCTCCCTCTACCACTACCACCCACAAACATCTAGATTGAGAATTCTTTGCATCTTTCTTTCCAGGTAAATCCTTCTAATTACATTTCTTGAAAGAACTTTGGGTCCCAGAGCAATACCAGTTTTGACCTCCCTAAAGGCAAAATTACTGCCTTAGAAGAACCCACTGCAGATGATTGTTCATAACCTACTGTGGAATGCAAGTTCAGCTACTGGGCTTATTTCAGACAGGAAACATGCTCAAGAGCAATACACTGTACTTGATAGAAAATTGCTAGTGAGTCAATGCCATGTCTCATTTGTAATCGCATGCCTCTGTGGCTTGCACATAGCAGACTTTATCATATAGCAACACAATAAAAATATTTAACACAATTGATCTGGATCTGATTTTAACACTAACTGTATGATTACCTGTCCACACCCCACTTTCTTCCACTGTAAAATGAGATTGGGGTTCTAAACTCAAAAGCTTTCAGGCCCAGGCAGGCAAAGGACATACGTGAGCAGCCTGAGAGCACCCATAGTGAGTAGGGAAGAAAGGGGTCTGTGAAAATACCAGAAAAAATTCATTAAAACTGTGCTGCTTTCTTCAAGAAGAAACACCATTTTGTCATCTGAGTTGGCCTCAGAGCACCAGTTTGAAATGTTCTCCAAGGTTTCTTTTTCTTCTCTAACATTCAAGAATGGAGAGAAGAATGTGTTGGAAGGGAGAGTGCTGGGAGGGCTGGTCACCTCCACCAGAGTACTTTATGTAGGTACTATTGTGTCCTTAAAATCTATGTGTGGGTCCTCACTCAGAGACCTCTGCTCTGTGTTCTCGCCCATTGGGCAATTCACAGATTCCCCCAAAGAACTGTTGCTAACTTTTTTTTTTTTTAAGATTTCATTTATTTATTTGAGAGAGAGAATGAGATAGATCATGAGGGTCAGAGGGAGAAGCAGACTCCCTGCTGAGCAGGGAGCCCGATGCGGGACTCGATCCCGGGACTCCAGGATCATGACCCGAGCCGAAGGCAGTCGCTCAACGAACTGAGCCACCCAGGCGCCCCTGTTGCTGACTTTCAATCTAGAATAAACTACTACAAGCAAAACACAAAGAAGACATTTAGAAGGAACAGCAAGGACGTTTGGAGATTCTTGATTTATTAGTTGCAGGAAGTAAGATTCTAGTGCACAGAGGGATCAGACTAGTCTAAAATGCTGCTGTCAGCCCAGAGAAACAGTAGGGCAATCCCAGAGTTCTGCTGGGAGGTTGGAGACAGCTGCCTCTTGCTAGTCTACTTAGAGACAGCAAAACCCATCCTGTTGTTCCCAATGTCGTAGACAGTGTAATATTCCTTGAGGAAAACATCTCCCAGAATCCACAGGGGCTGCCCAGTGGGGGAGGGCAGGTAAGTGGCCTCAATCCCAAGCGTGCAGTAGCCATTATTCTGCAGACAAAGAACATCAGGATATAACCAGGTGCATGGAGACGCCTTTCCCTACAGGAACTTCCCACCCTATGTTCCTTGACACCTCTGGGGTCTCTGGCTTCTTGTTCACCCTCAGCCCTGCCACTGGTGACTCCCCATAGGTGCTCAGATGTGAGCTGGGACACACAACAGCTGTTTGTGCCCACCCAAACCCATTTCCCTGGAGCCTGGAGTGCATACGTACGTTGAAGACATAGGCAGAGGGAGGCAGAGGTAATTGGGTCCCGCTGATGACGAAGGTAATGGTGGGCATGCTCTGTAGGGAGCTGCAGTTGACCACATACTGAGACAGAAGAGAAGCAGAGCTGTAGAGTGCCAGGGGACTGGGGGCCCAGACAAAGGGCCCGAGTCCCCCATTCCCTGTGAGACTCTCTTCCTGACCTTCCAGGAGAGGTTGGTTGAGAGCATGGAAGGCAAAGGCTGATTCCCAAGTACAACACCGACCAGATGCTTTTGCTTTCCTGGGCCTCCCCGGACACATCTCAGCTCTGAGATTTTGATTGTGTTGATATGGCCACAAGGAGTTAGGCTCATTCCAGAACACGAATTTCTACTGCCAGAAAGTACCACTTACAGAGAAGAAGCATGGGCACATCCTGTGTGAAGCATGTTCTCACATAAGTGTGTACCTACCCACGTACTCATCACAAACACACACACACACACACACACACACACACACACACACACCCTGAGGGACCAAGATTTAGTCTGACTAGACTCTTGCATGCAGGAGGAGCAAACTGCAGAAGCAAGTATAGGGGAACAGGGGTGGGCACAGGAGGCTGCTCAGAGTAAAAGCCAAAGGAGTATTCCCAGGGAAGAAAGAAACCCAAGTGGAATGGAGAAATGCAATATGCCTGGCTCTGTTCATAGAGTCAAATGACAGTGCCACACCAAGGTGAGATGTGTTCCAAGGGGCTGCAATGGAACAGCCACCACTCCTGACAATCATTCAGCCCATACTCACAGTTGGAGTTGGTGTTATTCCCTCCTCTTATGCCTCCTTGCCTGAAAGGCCATGCTGTGTCCCTAACCTGATCTGATCTTCCAGGAGCTCAGGTTCCCCCCGCCCCCCAACCCTTCCTCCTGTGCTGAGACTATGTGCATGTACAGAGAAACCCTTGGCTTCTGGTTACTCACATCACCATTCTGAGCCTCCTGGGCTCTGGTTGCCTGCAGGAAGGAGCTCATGAACTGCTGGGGAACAGCTAGCACATAGGTCCCTGTATCCACAACGGCCTGGCAGCCTTGGAAGCACAAGCCAGTGGCCTGGGTACCAATGAGAAACCTGAGGGAAAGAGCAGTGGAAGAGAATCAGGTGCCTCTGCCACAAACATGTGCCATGTCCACTGATAGGTAGTGCCCAGCTGTTGTATGGTCTTGAGTAAAGGCCAAAGAAGTATATCTTTAATTGGTGGTGATGGGAGATTTCCTGAAGGCTTGGAGTGTAGAAGTAACCGATTCACGGTCCTAAGCTCTGGGAACAGATATGCTTGGGCTCAAATTTTGAAATTTGTGAAATGTGTGACTTTGGATAAGTTACTGAACCTCTGAGCCTTGATTCCTTTATCTACACAGTGAAATATACTACTGACCACCTCATAGTGTTGTAGTGGAATGTACATGCAAAAATATATATAAAATATTTAGCACAGTATCTGGCACATCAAAAACATCAATGATAGCTGTTACTTTTACTGATGAAGGACTTGGTAAGGACTGTGCTCCTTGGGATAATGAAGCTCCCAGGAACAAAGACATGGATTCACAGAAGCCTAGGAATGACCAACCTGCTGACATGACAAGTTTCAGTGACCAAGTCAAAAAGTTTAGGCAAGCGCTAGATGCCTAAATGCTAGATGTCTACTGAGCTCCAGAACAATCAGCCTGAGGGTTTGCTGATTCTTTCAGAAGTTTATGCCAATGCAAGAACAGGAAATATTGTCACACTGGAGGAACATCCTAGGGGTGTCCATAATCCATAGGAACTTTCCCTGTACTTACTCATCGATGGCAATCTGCCAGTACATTTCCCGGGTGACAGGAGTCCAGACGATCTCACCAGAATAAAATTGGGAGTCCACACCTCCCAAGATGAGCTCCCCACCATACTTATAGGTTGGTTGGCTATGGAGAAAAGGAGAAGAGCATGAGTTCCCACAATACACACGATCAGGCAGCTCCTTCCTCCCCTCTCACCATCCCTCTCTCTTTCAGACACAGAGGAACCACAGGACGAGGGGTCTTGTCCTCTGACCTGCTCTTCAGACTCCACCAGGCTCAAGGCACAAGGGAGAGGAGCCTCCTCAGAGGAACACCCAGAGTATCAGAGAACTGGAAATATAAACTATGCCCATAAAAGAGGAGATAGAATTGGAAACCAGGCCCCTGAAAACAAAACAAAGCATCCCAGGGAAACCCTTCTGGGGACAAAGTGAGAACAAGAAGAAACACCTCAGAGAGTGTCTGGAATTGGGGCCTGACAGAGAGAGATCTCCTGTGTGCAGTGAAGGGGATGCTCCTGTCATGTTCAAGTTGGTAACTAGACAGTGTTAAGGGGATTCAGGCCTCCTCTGTTCCCTACTCTGGGCCTGCCAGTCACTGAAGAAAGATATTTGGCCTCAGGTTCCCTGAGGATCATGTGATTAGGAAAAAGAATCTGTAAGTAAAGTTTGCCATGAAAGCTCAAAGCCAGTAGAGTAAGAAAAGTACTGGATTTGTGACCAAGATATTTGTGTTTGAGTCGTGGCTTCACACTTATCAGACCTTGCTCAATATTGACCACCTGTCTGAGCCTGCATTGCCTCAGTGGAAAAATGGGGCCAATGGCAAGATTTTTGAGATGTCATGTGAAGTAATAACTATAAGAACTCTTTGTAGGGCCAAATATGTTATTACAAATATCATTTATAATTATCTTTATTATAAATCTGATTTTACTATATTAGTAAGTAATCATGTGGCTTGTTCTAAAGCCCTACAGCTATGCAAATCTAATACAACAATGTCCACATTTACTAACTAAATCTTGAGGGACTATAGTTCATTTTTAAGGAAAGAGTCATCTTATGGCTTTGGCCTAAATTAAAAATTCTTCTAGTGCAGGGGCTCCTGGGTGGCTCAGTGGATGGGGTGTCTATCTTTGGCTCAAGTCATGATCCCAGGGTTCTGGGATCCAGCCCCACATCGGGCTTCCCTGCTCAGTGGGGAGTCTGTTTCTCCCTCTCCCTCTGCCCCTCCTCCCTGCTCATACCCTCTCTCTCAAATAAATAAATAAAATCCTAAAAAAAAAACTCCTCTACTACATTAAAATAAAATTCCTACAAAAATGTAATTACGAATTTTCAGAAATGCATGAAATGCACATAGCCGGTTATACTCATTGTGTCAAGATATGTTAAAAACTTGGCCTTGTCTGATGTTGACTTGCTGAAAGCTCCCACAGCCTCATTTGCTGAGACCTACCCAGGGCAAGGGTGCTCACCGAGAGAAGTAGAAACTGAAGATGGGCTGGGTGAGCTGGCCTTGCTGCACCATGCTCTGCATGACTGTTTGGGCATTCCCCACTGCCAGGTTGGGGTAGGCCATTCCCAGAATACCATCAAAGTTTGCATAATAGAAGGGATTGCTGGGCTCAATCTCACTCAGACCAAATAGCTGGTTATTGATGACGATGTTCTGAACCTGGGACAAGCAGGGAAAAAAGATCAACAGTTCAGGTGGATAAAGCCTTCCCAGACTTAGGTGCCCAGGGAATGGAATCTAGACCCTTTTTTGGGGAGAGGAAGTTGGCTTCTTTCATGCTTAGCTCAATCATGGGTGGGGTATGGAAGATGAAGAGACAACAGCATCATCCAACCATGTATGTCTTGGAAAGAAGAGTGTGGGTGTTGGGGAAGCAGAGGCTGTTGTGTTCTGGAGTTAAGAGTTTCCACTTCCATGGACAGTGAAAGGACAGTGGCTGGCTTTCTATTGAACAATCCATGTGCACAAATACATAGGAACTGTGGGTGATTGATGTAAAAGGAAAGAAAATAGTGAAAGGAAGATCTTCAAATACCTAGCGTAAAGTCATGTGCAGGAGGAAGCAGATGTGCTCCATGTGGCTACAGAGGTCAGTACCAGGGAGCAAAGTCACAGGGAGGCACAATGTAAAGAGCTCCCTGCAGTCAGGACTGCTGTGGGACCAAGTCCTGTCTTGGGAGAAAGGTTTAATTAGATGGCCTTTGGTATCTTTTCCAACCATCAGCTTCTGGGCGTTCGTGCCTACCTAGTAATCATGGGTCTCTCTGACAGCTTTAGCCTCTAAAAAAGGGGAGCCAAAGAGCAGACCCACAGAAGGATGAGAACAGCACTTACATTAACAGTGTCATATCCCAGGAGCACAGTCAGGCTGCCACTTCCATAATACAGTGTATAGGTTTGCCCATTGTTTCTGTAGGTAGAGGAACTGCTGGGGTTGAACCTGTTGTGACTGGCTGTGCAAGGATAGAATGGAAAGTTAATGTCAACACATTTTCCCAAAAACTTGGAGGACAGTTATCCTTGATGGCCTGAGACCGTCAGACCGAGCCGGGGATTGGGCCTCAGCCTCAGATCCTTTGTGCTGAAGACAATCTGTAGCCCCAGAAAAGTCTGTCCCTTTGGGAAACAGATGTTGCCCCTTCCTTCCATTTCCTGAGGGATGGCTCAACTCAAAGTGACAGGAATTGGGGCCCACAGGAGAAAGCTGAGGAAAGGGAACAATGTAGAAAAGAATGGAAGCCTTGGTCTATTTCTGCTGTCTCTCTCCAGAACTGTAGCACTTGTGAAATGTAGACCAAGGGCCAAATTTCCAGATGGTCTGAATTTAAGGAGGATGAGATCATGGGTCTGCACCAAGAACTCTGGACTTGGATGCTGAAATTGTGCTCAATCCTGACTCTGCCCTGCCCTCTGCTCCTATCCATGGGTGGGTGATGACGGTGGTATACTCACAGCAGGCCTGGCTCTGGCAGTAGGTGGAGGGCACCCACAGGTTGGAGGAGCCTGTGTCAAAGAGGACCAGGAAATTTTGTGGCGGTGTCCCAATGCTGATCTCTCCAAAGTAGTAGGACTGCAAAGAAAAGTTTGTCACTCTCATTAAGTAGCCAAGCCTTGTCCTAAGGATGGGGAAGATGTTGACTCACTAGAAACCACATTTTGGACAAAGTATATTCTTCTCTTTCCAGAAGTTCTCCTTCACATCTAGAGCCAGATCCCCTCAATATTCCCCATTTTTGTCCCTAATTGAAAGACTTTGACTAGGTGAGAACTGGTCTGGCAAGCCAGTCTCTTCTTCCAAAGCATTTTCTACTTTGTATCAGGTGATAACACCATGGATTTACCTTATATGCCAGAACATGCAAACTTGGAAAAGCAATCACTTTTTCTCCATTCCCAGTGCCCAACCCCCTCCCCACATCTCACACACACACACACACACACACACACACACACACACACACACATCCTTCTTTTTCTTCCAGTGTTAGATATTTCCCCACCATTCCCCTCCCTCTGGTCACACAGTAGCTAAGGTGCCAGGAAATCCACAGGAAGGTGAAACTTAGTTTAGTAATGAGAAGTAGCATGGAAAGCAAGAAGAGAACTTCACTGAGCCACAGTTTAAGTTCTAAGTGAATTTGGACCCGTCATGTCAGTTACCTGCCTCTCCTTCCACCATCTATAGAAAGTGGAAGTCAAAATAGGAGATCCCTAGGGTGGCTTCTAGATCTGACACTCATGTAACATCTAAGGACAGTCCATAGGACACCAGTGTGTTGAGATGCCCTGAGGAGACACTGCAGCCTCAGGAACACTCAAATACTTGCTCTGAGTACCAGTGTATGTTTCCAAACAGGGAGATCTATGGCACCTGGAGCCACTGGAGATTTTGCTTGGAAGCTTAGCATGTGCTTTCCTTCTTTCCCCGGCAGCCCATCACTGGGACTGCCTTTGGCTCTCTCAATTGACTTGAATATGGTCACTGTGGATCTCTTAACCGTATAAATGGAGCTTCAGAGAATGAGCCAGTAATGAGAAGAAGGAAGGAATGGGAATACAATAGTGTTAAGTGGTACCAACTCATAACTTATCCAGAGACTTTCCACAGGAAAGTGAGACTTAGGTTTAGTAAAAAGTCCAAAATCAGAGCTGATGAGAGGTCTAAGTAAGTATCCAAGAATGGTTATTAGCCAAGGGTTATGGACGCCACCTCTCCTTCACTTACATTCAGGTAATTGGTGAAAGGTTCATAAGCAACAGCATCATTACTGTAAAGATACTTGGCGGCTGGATCAACCTTTGGGTGGTTCTTCAGGAATGTCTCTAATACACCCCGCTCTTCCATTACCTGGCGGATGGACTTGCCTTTCTTCAGAATGATTCTGCAGAGATTAGGGCAAACAAAAGGAGTGAGTTTCACCTTCCCCATTAAAGAAATCACTTCAATGATCTGATCTGGAGTTTTTAAACCTACTTCTACTCAAGAAGAGGCTCTTATAAGAAATCCTTCTGGATTGTAGCAAGTTCTGCAGTCACTCCAGTATTTCCAGCCTGAAAACCCACTATAACATATATTTGGGGTTTCCTGCTTACATACACTGTTTCCACAGAATAAATACCTGTTCTTTCCCAGTCCCTCCTCTAAGTTTTATAGATATTGTACATCCTTCCTTCTTGGCTAACAAAACACCAACCCACCTTTACTCACACACACACACACATCATCATCATCATCATCATCATCATCATCATCATCATCGATTTCAAGTCTAGGGTCCCTGCGGTTTTTGGGTTCATGTACCAAGACGCAATCTGCCTGCCTTTCCATAAGATCTGCAGGGGAAGGCCTTTGCTCTCCCCTAGCTTGTGATGCTCCCTTAGGGCTGAAATTCACAGTGAAACTGAATCCCCATACATACCTTTCCACACCTTCTGAGAGGTGTAGACAAATCAATACCAAGACCAGGATCTTCATGGTGCTGATTTTAGTGGCCCACAGACACACCAGGACACAGTGGCACACCCAAGGGCTGGGACACACAGAGCGAGATTGGGTCTCTCTTTTATACCCTGATCTCCCTGAACTTTTCACCACAGGCACATGGGCTTCTTAGCCTTGTACCAACTTGGGCCCTTATACATCCATGGATTCTGTTTGTTTTTCCTCCTGGCAAGAATTATGGCCTTTAATATCCACTCTGCAGTCAATTTAAAAAGCGATTAGTGGCTTTGCTGATGTAATCCAAAGATTAGGATGTGATAACAAATGTGAAATGCACTGGGGACAAAGGATCCTGGTGCCCACATCTATTGGAAAATGGGTGCTGGCAACTTCTGCCAGAACAATGGAACAATTTGTTCTTTGGCTCCAAAGTCCATGTGCTTTTTGGAGATTTACAGTAGACTCTCCACTTCTTTTTCCCCTTTTCCTTCCTGTTCCTCTCATCAGACCCATCTATAGTCTTCTGATATGATTCTCATAGTTCATGACACCCTGATCTTTATTTTCAATTTTTTAGTTCACAATTAGCCAACATTTATGGAATGTCTATTCTGTGCTTACCTCTGCACATAAGCTCTGGGAGTACAAAAAAAATTCAGATATGGTCCTTGTATGCATAGTCAGCATCCTGCCTAGACATATAATCTAATTATGAGATGATGTGATCACTCTAGCATCCAAATGTGTGTTGAATGAATAAGAATGATTAAGAACAGTATTGGGGGGGTGGAGCACGATGGCAGAGGAGTAGGAGACCTGGATTTCGTCTGGTCTCAGGAATTCAGCTGAAGAGGGATCAAACCATTCTGAACACCTACGAACTCAACAGGAGATCAAAGAAGAGAGTAGCAACAACTGAACAGAGAAGCAACCACTTACTGGAAGGTAGGGCGTGCGGAGAAGTGAATCCGAGGCGATATTCGGGAGGACAGATGGCAGGGGAAGGGGCCTCCGTCGGCCGCTTCTGGCAAGTGCTAGAGCCGCGGAGCACAAAATCGGAACTTTTAGAAGTCGGCTCGGCGGAGGGACGTCGCTCCAGTGGCTAAGCGGGAGGTGGAACCCTCGCGGGACAGTGTGGTCTCAGGACCCTCGGGGTCACAGGAAGACCGGGGCTGCCTGAGAGCAGCAGAGCTCCCAGGTATCGGAGCGGGGAAGCCAGCTGCAGAGACGGAGCCGAGGCGCGGGATCGCAGCTCGGGGTTGCCATAAACTGTGATCCGCGGCCCAGTTGGGCCACTGCGCCTCCAGCAGGGACTCAACAAGCAGCAGAGCTGGGGAGACTCCCCTTCCTTCCCTGGGAGGAGCGGCGCGGGAGCGCACCGCAGGGATCTGCTGGGTTTGGAGACTCCATATGGGGTTGGGTGCCACAGATAAAAACGCTCGGTCACAGGCCGGGTGAGCACGGAGTGCAGCCAGAGACCGGTGAGATGGGAGTGACTGCTTTTGTCTGGGGGCGCACTGAGGAGCGGGGCCCCGAGTTCTCAGCTCCTCCGGGCAGAGAGTGGGAGGCCACCATTTTCACCCTGGTCCTCCAAAGCTGTACCGAGGGCTTGCAGGGAACAAAAGCTCCTGAGAGCAAACCCAAGCAGCTTGCTTAGCCCGGACCGACAAGGGCAGGACAATTCTGCCTCCGGCAAAGACATTTGGGAACCACGGCAACAGGCCCCTCCCCCAGAAGATCAGCACGAACAGCCAGCAAGCCAAGACCAAGTTTACCGATCAAGGAGAAAGGGAGAACTCCAGCGCTAGGGGAATACTGCACATAGAATTCATGGCTTTTTTACCATGATTCATTAGTTTTTCAAAGTTAATTCTTTTACTGTTTTTTGTGGGGGTTTTTTGAATTTTTCTTTTTCCCTTTTTCAACCAACATCTTATCAATCCCTTTTTTAAAAAAACATTTTTTATTTTTCATTTTTAGAGTCATATTTTATCCCTTCATAGTAGTTACCCTTATTTTTGGCATATATTTGGCATAAGTTGTTCTCTCTTTAAAATTTTGAGATACAGTTTCTTCTAACAGATCAAAATATACCCTAAATCACTAGTGTATGGCTTTGTTCTAGTCTCCTGCCTGATCACAGTCTCCCATTTTTTTTCTTTTCTTTTTTATTTTTTTAAATCTTCTTCTTTCCTCTTTCCCAAACTACTTCTTATCAATTCC